>NC_091469.1:162203082-162344622 GCF_036971445.1 Narcine bancroftii
TTCATTAAAGTGGAGGTCAATGTGTTCTTGATCAGTAAGGGTGGCAAAGGTTATGGGGAGAAGGGAGGAGAATGGAGATGAGGAAAAATACATTGGCTATAATTCGAATGGTGGCACAGATCTGATGGGATGAATGGCCTAATGCTGTTCCAACATCTTATGGTCTTATAAACTTTTGAAGTTGATGGGATTACAGAACATAGAGCGCCACCCTTTGGTACAATGTTGAGCCAATCTATATGTACCTACCATAAAAAACTACACTCCCTACCCTTTAACTCTCTATTTCACTTCCATCCATGTGTCTAAGAGTCTCTTAAATGCCCCTATTGTACCAGCCTCCACCACCATCCCCAGCAAGGCATTCCAGGCCCCCACAACTCTCCATGTAAAAAAAAAAGTTCCCCTGACATCTCCCCTAAACGTCCCTCCCTTCACTTTGTACACACGTCCTCTGGTGTTTGCTGATCCTGTCCTGGGAAACAGGTGCCTGTCCATCCTATCTATGGTTCTCAGAATCTTGTAGCAAAAGATTAGGTGAGATACAAACCAGAGGACATGGGTTAAGTTGAAAGGGGAGAAGACCTCCAAGAAGTTTCCTCTCATCCTCCGACGCTCCAAAGAGAAATGTCCCAGCTCTGCTAACCTTGTAAGACTTATTTTCCAACCCAGGGAACATCCTGGTGAATCTCCTCTGCCCCCTCTCCATAGCTTCCAAATCCTTCCTGTAATGAACACATTATTCCAAGTGTGGTCTTACCAGAGTTATATAGATCTGACACATTACCTCATGACTCTTGAACTCAATCCCTTGACTCATGAAGCCCAGCATACCATTAGCCTTCTTAACTACCCTATCAACCTGTGCAGCAACCTTGAGAGATCTAAGGATTTGGATCCAAGGTCCCTCTGTTCTTCCACATTGTTAAGTATTCTACAATTAACTACGTACTCTGCCTTCAAGTTTGACTTTCCAAAATGCATCTAATGCACAGATAAGTTCAAAGGTATTTTCCCCAGGGAGTCCAACACTATAGGGCATCAAGCTCAAAAGGGACCTGGCGGAAACGCTTTCCACCAGAGTGTGGTTGGTGCAGGGAATAAGCTGCCAGCAGAAAGGGTAGAGACGCACTTATAAAAAGCTCGGGCAGATACATGATAGGAAAGGTTTTCGAAGGATATGGTAAAAAACTCAAAATGCTACAGGAAGTCAGCTGGTCTCGCAGTGTCCATAGGGAGGTAAAGTTATATAACCGATGTTTTGGGGCTGAGCCCTTCTTCAGGGTATGAGTAAAAAGCAGCAGGGGCCTGAATTAAAAGACTTGGGGGAAGGAAGAAAGGGCAGGGGAGAAAAACAGACAGATAAGGTGGATGAGCTGAAGGTATGGATTGACACTTGGAAGTATGACGTGGTAACAATTAGTGAAACATGGTTACAGGAGGGATGTGACTGGCAGCTAAATATTCCTGAATTTAGTTGATTTAGGTGTGATAGAACCGGGGGGGGGGGGGGGGGGGGGGAGGGGGGGGTTGCACTACTTGTTAGAGAAAATATTACAGCGGTGCTTAGGTGTGATTGAATAGAAGGCTCGTCCAGGGAGGCTATTTGGGTGGAATTGAGGAATGGGAAAGGGGAAGTTACAATTATAGGGGATAGACCACCGAATGGGGGAATGCGAATTAGAGGAACAAATTAGTAGGGAGAGAGCAGATATTTGTAATAAACACAGGGTAGAGATTTCTGGGAAATTTAATTTTCTGAATATTGATTGGGAAACCCATTCCGTGAAAGGGCTGGATGGGTTGGAGTTTGTAAAATGTGTGCAGGATAGCTTTTTACATCAATATGTGGAGGTACCAACTAGACAGGAGCGGTGTTGGATTTACTGTTGGGGAATGAGATGGGTCAGGTGACAGATATGTGTGGGGGAGCACTTCAGGTCCAGTGATCATGGTGCCATTAGCTTCAAGGTAATTATGGAAAAGAATAGGTCTGGGCCCAGAGTTGAGGTTTTGAGTGGGGAAAAGCTAGGTTTGAGGAGATGCAAAAAGATTTACAAGGGTGGGTTGGACGATTTCTTTTCTGGAAGGATGTAATAGAGAAATGGAGGTCTTTTAAAGGAGAGATTTTAAAAGTACAAAATCTTTATATACCTTAAGGTTGAAAGATAAGGTCAAAAGTTTGAGAGCCATGGTTCTCAAGGGATATTGGAAACATAGTTCAAAAAAAGAGGGAGTACTGCAATAAATATAAGAAACAGGGGAAAAAGGAGATGTTTGGGTACTATATTGAATGTAAAAAGAATCGTAAGAAATTAGAAAAGCTAAAAGAAGGTATGAGGTGGCTATAGCAAGCAGGGTGAAAATAAATCCAAAGGGTTTCTACAAATATGTAAATAGCAAAAGGAAAGTGAGAGATAAAATTGGTCCAATAGAGAATCAGAAAGGACAAATGTGTGTGGAGCAAAAGAGATGAACAATTTTTTTTCCTCAGTATTTATTGAGGAGAAGGAGATTGAACTGTGCAGGGTAAAGGAAGCAAAGGGGGTAAATATGGAGACTATAGTGTTTAAGAAACAGGTAGTACTGGAGCTTTTGAAACATATAAAGGTGGATAAGTCTCCAGGTCCTGACAGGATTTTCCCCAGAACCTTGAGAGAAGTTAGTGAGGAAATAGTGGAGGCTCTGGCAGTGATTTTTCAAATGTCACTAGAGACGGGTATCGTGCCGGAGGATTGGCGTGTTTGTTGTGCATGTGGTTCCTTTGTTTGAAAAGGGTTCGAGGAGCAAGCCTAGAAATTATCGGCCTGTAAGTTTGACGTCTGTGGTAGGTAAATTGATGGAAAGCATTCTTAGAGATAGTATATATAAGTATATGGAGGGACAGGGACTGATCAGGGACACTCAACACGGATTTGTGCGTGGAAGGTCGTGTTTGACCAATCTTGTTAAATTTTTTGAAGAGGTGACTAGGAATGTTGATAAGGGTAGAGCAGTGGATGTTGTCTATATGGACTTCAGTAAGGCCTTCGATAAGGTTTCGCATGGGAGGTTAGTTAGGAAGGCTACGTCCTTGGGTATTAATTTGGAGATAGTCAAATGCATTCAACAGTGGCTGGAAAGAAGGTGCCAGAGAGTAGTAGTAGATAATTGTTTGTCAGGATGGAGGCCGGTGACAAGCAGTGTACCTCAGGGTTCAGTATTGGGACCGTTGCTTTTTGTCATATATATTAATGATCTGGAGGATGGGGCGGTAAATTGGATTAGTAAATATGCAGATGATACTAAAATAGGGGGAATTGTGGATGATAAAGAGGGTTTTCAAAGATTGCAGAGGGAATTAAACTGCTTAGAGGAGAGGGCAGAAAGATGGCAGATGGAGTTTAATGCTGATAAGTGTGAGGTGCTTCATTTTGGAAAGAATAATCAAAGCAAAACATATGTGGTAAATGGGAGGGCATAGAAGAATGCAGTGGAGCAGAAAGATCTAGGAATAACAGTTCATTGTTCCCTGAAGGTGGATAGGGTGGTGAAGAAGGCCTTTAGTATGCTTGCCTATATAATAAATCAGTGCATAGAATATAGGAGTTGGGAAGTAATGATGAAACTGTACAAGGGATTGATGAGGCCAAATTTAGAGTACTGTGTGCAGTTCTGGTCACCGATTTATAGGAAGGATATTAACAAGATAGAGAGAGTGCAGAGAAGATTTACAAAAATGTTCCCTGGGTTTCAGCATCTGGAATACAAGGAGAGATTGAGCAAATTAGGTCTTTATTCCTTGGAACGTAGAAGGCTGAGAAGGGATTTGATAGAGGTGTTAAAGATAATGAGAGGGATAGATAGAATTGATGTGGAAAGGCTTTTTCCCATTGAGAGTAGGAGAGATGGATACAAGAGGTCATGGGTTGAGAGTTGATGGTCAAAGGTTTAGGAGTAACATGAGGGGGAACTTCTTTACTCAGAGAGTGGTTACTGTGTGGAATGGGCTTCCGGGAAAGGTGGTGGAGGCAGGGTCAATTTTGTCATTTAAGAAAGAGTTGGATGCTGGTAAGTGGGATGAGAGGAGGGTACTTGGATAAGTGTGGACTAGAAGGGCCAAATTGGCCTGTTTCTGTGCTGTAATTGTTATATGGTTATAACTGGACGTAGATCGGAGGACGGGAGAGGAAATGTGAGAATTGATCGGGGGATGGGGTGGCTCTGTGAAGGCTGAGCTGGGGAAAAGGAGACTGGAAAAGGGGAAGAGAGAGAGAGAGAGAGAGAGACAAACAGAACTGGAGGAGAGGAGACGTAGGGAAAGATGGAGGGCAGGATAACAGAAACCAGAGAAATCGATGGAGGGTGTCCAGGTGGAAGATGAGGTGTTATTTGTCCAATTTGCAGGTGGTCTCAGTCCAACAGTGCCCGAGACTGTGGCGAGACATGTCAGCATGGGATGGAGCAGGGAATTGACATGAGGATATGGGCCAAACACAGCTGGGGTAGGCAACTTGGGGTCAGCACGGACAAGTCAGGCCAAAGGGCCTCTTTCCACGCCACATTAAATGTTCCGATAGGCAGGGGCGAGTGCTGATTGATAAGAGAAGGCTGATGGGTCAAATGGCCTCCCCCTCTTCCTGCTGCTCCTCACACCAGCTCCACAGGGGAACAACAAGTTGCAAAGCAGTGAGATACTCCCAGGTCCAGCAAGGCAATGCTTTATTTGGAAGTAAGCTGCAGGACATCCCCAGCTGGGCCACACATTCAACACACGGAGATGCTGGAGGAACTTAGCCGGTCTCACAGGAGGTAAAGATCTACGACTGATCTTTCGGGCCTGAGCCCTTCTTCAGGGTATGAGAACAAAGCAGGTGGGGGGCTATGTTAAAAGGCCATGGGGGAAATAGGAGGGGGAGGAGTACAGACCAAAAGCTGACTTCTTCAGCTTCCATTAGTCCCTCTTCATCCTTCCCCACGTCTCCTTTCCTCTTGCCATGCCTCTCTCTCTCTCTCTCCCCCTTTTCCCTCTGTCATCTTTAGCCACTTTCAGGTGCTCAGACCCAGATAATACGCCGGCAAACGCAGCTTGGGGGAGTGCAGCTGGGACGTTCAAGTGGGCGCGGAGAAGACGCCTTTCTGTCACCTGTGTGAATGCCAGCTCCTATGGACTGTGGCCATAGTCCCACTGCTGCTTTCAGGTGCAACAGGGGATTCTCCAAGCCGGAGAATATACCTACAGGAGGAGGGTACCCTCCTGGCCAGGTTCTTTGGGCCACTTTCAGGTGGCCGCCTGACGGCCGCTTTGGGGTAGAATAGGTGGCTTTACAGTCGGGTATTCTGGCCACCTGAGAGCGGCTATTCATGGAACAAAATCAGTTCTCCCCTCTCTCCATTCTTCTTATCAACTCCAATTAACACCTTTTGTCTGTTGGCCTGTTCTCCTCCCCCTCCCCTGTATTTCAATACAGGCGCCCGTCTGATTTTTGCTCATACCTTGAGAAAAGGCTCCGGCCCGAAACATTGGTGGTACCTCCTGTGGACACTGCCAGATCAGCTGAGCTCCTCCAGCATTTCTCTGCCTTTACTGTAATCACAGAGTCTGCAGGCTTTTGTGTTTCATGAATCTTCCTCGAGGAAATGACTCAAAGAGGAATGGCTGAGGACATCTTACTTCCGATGCAAGGCTGCTTGAGAGAAACTCGGCAAACACTGGGCCTTGGGAATGGGGCAACGAGGAGAGGGGGGGGTCCACCAACAGGGTCTCCCTGTAAAGTGCTGTGTATCGTCTATCACCAAAGCAGAAATGGAGAGAGGGAGAGGTACTCCAGGTCCTTGGCTGAAGGTGTTGGGGTGCAGGCATAGGGTCTCCCCCTCTCCCCAAAGGTCCTGGAGACTTGGGGACGGGGCTGGCGCTACCGAGCCTGGATAAAGCCAACGGCGTGTTGGGTGCTCTCTTCCCTGTGCCCTGGCAGTGCCACGAAGACGGGGCTGGCGGACCGTTGGGAGTGCTTGTCCCGCTCGGCGATGGCTGCACAAGCCGCCACCAGCTCATCGCTCTCGAAGTCGTAGTCAGGAAGGACATCAACAGGGGGTGGGCGGCTTGACCTCGTCTCCTCCAGCTCCCGCTGCCTCCGCCGCACCTCCAGGGCCCATGGAAGGTCCTCCTCCCACAGGGATGTGGCGGCCGGGAACATGTGCAGTGCCTCCTGGAAGCTCCTCAGGGCCTGGGTGATGGGAAAGAGAGAGGGGTAGTTAGATAGGAGGTGGCAGACGGAGAGATTGAGGGGGCAGTGAGACTGGGGATGGGCAGATGGAGGGGGCAGTGACACTGGGGAAAGGCAGACAGAGAGATAGAGGAGGCAGAGAGATAGAATGGGGAGCCAGAGAGAGAGAGAGGCAGTGAGACTGAGGAAAGACAGACGGAGAGGGGGAGGGGGCATTTAGACAGAACAGGGAGCAAAGAGGGAGGGGGGAGTGAGACTGGGGTCGGGGAGACGGAGAGAGGGGGACAGTGAGACTGGGTATGGGGAGATGGAGAGATGGTGGGGGCAGTGAGACTGGGGATGAGGAGATGGAGAGAGGGAGGGGGCAGTGAGACTGGGGAAGGGGAGAGGGAGGGGGCAGTGAGACTGGGGAAGGACAGATGGGGGGCAGTGAGACTGGGGAAGGGCAGATGGAGAGAGGGAGGGGTCAGTGAGACTGGGGAAGGACAGACGGGTCAGTGAGACTGGAGAAGGACAGACGGGGGGCAGTGAGACTGGGTAAGGACAGATGGGGGCAGTGAGACTGGGGATGGGGAGATGGAGAGAGGGGGGCAGTGAGACTCGGGATGGGGAGATGGAGAGAGGGGGGCAGTGAGACTAGGGAAGGGCAGACAGAGAGATGGTGGGGGCAGTGACACTGGGGATGGGGAGGCAAAGAGAGAGAGGGCAGCGAGACTGGGAATGGCAGAGGGAGAGATAGAGGGGGCATCGAGTCTGGGGGTGACAGATGGAGAGAGAGAGGGGGCAGTGACACTGGGGATTGGCATATGGAGAGAGTTGAAGTTTATTAGTAGATTGATGGATTTGGACCAACCCCCGAGTTGGGCTAAGGTTGAGATGGCTTGTATTTCTGAAGTCGATGTGCATCAATTTATATTTCGATGGAATATAAATTTGTTACGGAAATATAATATGCCGATATTAAAACATTTATTAAAGATATGGACAAAGGAAAATAAGATCTTAGGATCAAAAGGTAAATTGTCAATCTTAATCCCCTTATATAATAATCAGCTTATTTCTTTTTCAATGTTTAATAATCATTTAAACAGTTGGGCTTCTAAGGGTATAAAGACGTTGCTGGATTGTTTTGAGGAAGGACAGTTTCTTTCTTTTAATCAATTGAAAGCACGTTTTGATATTACTGAAAATTCTTTGTTTGTTTATTACCAACTTCGAGCTTTGGTGAAAGATATGTATGGTAGAGAGATGATTTTACCTGTATTGATGGAATTCGAGTCTTTGATTCTTCTGTACCAAAAAAGGTTATATTTCTGCTATGTACCAAGTATTACAAGACAATATGGATAAGTCGGAATGGGAGAAGTCTAAGCTTAAATGGGAAAATGATTTAGCATTTGTTTTTCCAGAAGATTATTGGGCAGATACGTGTCATGATAGAGTTACTAAATTGACGAATGTGCGGGATGGAATGGTTAATTATAATTTTTTACATCAGCTGTATTTAACACCAGAGAAGTTGAAAAAATATGGTTTTAGTAATTTGGACTCTTGTTTTAGACCAACAAGGTCGGGTCAGATACAGCAATGAGCTCTCGGAACCCTTCTACATTAATAATGGCGTGAAGCAAGGCTGTGTTCTCGCACCAACCCTCTTTTCAATTTTCTTCAGCATGATGCTGAACCAAGCCATGAAAGACCTCAACAATGAAGACGCTGTTTACATCCGGTACCGCACGGATGGCAGTCTCTTCAATCTGAGACGCCTGCAAGCTCACACCAAGACACAAGAGCAACTTATCCGTGAACTACTCTTTGCAGACGATGCCGCTTTAGTTGCCCATTCAGAGCCAGCTCTTCAGCGCTTGACGTCCTGTTTTGCGGAAACTGCCAAAATGTTTGGCCTGGAAGTCAGCCTGAAGAAAACTGAGGTCCTCCATCAGCCAGCTCCCCACCATGACTACCAGCCCCCCCACATCTCCATCGGGTACACAAAACTCAAAACGGTCAACCAGTTTACCTATCTCGGCTGCACCATTTCATCGGATGCAAGGATCGACAACGAGATAGACAACAGAGTCACCAAGGCAAAGAGCGCCTTTGGAAGACTACACAAAAGAGTCTGGAAAAACAACCAACTGAAAAACCTCACAAAGATTAGCATATACAGAGCCATTGTCATACCCACACTCCTGTTCGGCTCCGAATCATGGGTCCTCTACCAGCATCACCTACGACTCCTAGAACGCTTCCACCAGCGTTGTCTCCGCTCCATCCTCAACATTCATTGGAGCGACTTCATCTCCAACATCGAAGTACTCAAGATGGCAGAGGCCGATAGCATCAAATCCACGCTGCTGAAGATCAAACTGCGCTGGGTAGGTCACGTCTCCACAATGGAGGGCCATCGCCTTCCCAAGATCGTGTTATATGGCGAGCTCTCCACTGGCCACCGAGACAGAGTTGCACCAAAGAAGAGGTACAAGGACTGCCTAAAGAAATCTCTTGGTGCCTGCCACATTGACCACCACCAGTGGGCTGATATCGCCTCAAACCGTGCATCTTGGCGCCTCACAGTTTGGCGGGCAGCAACCTCCTTTGAAGAAGACCGCAGAGCCCACCTCACTGACAAAAGACAAAGGAGGAAAAACCCAACACCCAACCCCAACCAACCAATTTTCCCTTGCAACCGCTGCAACCGTGTCTGCCTGTCCCGCATCGGACTAGTCAGCCACAAACGAGCCTGCAGCTGACGTGGACATTACCCCTCCATAAATCTTCGTCCGCGAAGCCAAGCCAAAGAAGAAAAAATGTACTGGAACTTTTTTTACATACTGTTTGGTCTTGTGTTCATGTACAACCATTTTGGGAAGGAATCAGGTTAATTTTGGAAAAATTGTATGATATTAAGTTACCATTAGATCCATCTTTTTTTAATGGGTTATATGGATCCTTTAAGGGGATTTGGGTTGGATAAATTTCAAATTGCATTTGTACACTTAGCATTGTCTATAGCTCAAAAATTTGTTGCAAGTAGATGGAAATATAATATGGTGATTTATATAATGCGATGGCAGAATGAATTGAAAGGTATTGTAATGGAAAAAATTACATATAATCTACATGACAATTATTCTTTTTTTGTTAATAAGTGGTTACCATATTTGGAATATGTGCATTTAGATATACTTTGATTTATTATATATTCTTAGTTTCTCTTATATGTTTTTGGCTCTCCTTCAGAGAAAGTGATAGCTGATGAGGTGGAAGGGTGGGTGGGGATTTAAAAAAAAATTTTTAATTCTTTTTTTCTCTTATTTTTCTTTTTTTTCTTAGTTGTTTTATATATATATAAAACTGCCTTTATGGTATGTATGCTGTATTATTACTAATGATTTTTCAAATGAATAAAGTTTAAAAAAAAGGGCTGTACTAACCGCGGCCCCCAATGCCCTATAACAGGACTCCACTAACCGTGCCACCTAATGCCCTGTAACAGGGCTGTACTACCCACTCCCCCTCATGCCTTGTCGCTGTAGTTCACCCATTGTGATTAAATCATTTATGTTTCTTTTCTCTATTTAAGTAAATTCACGAACTTTCATAATTCAAGGCTCTCTTGCCATCTTTGTCCTTCCTTCTTACTGGAACATGCTGAACCTGGACTCCAGTTGGCCCTAATGACTCCAGCATATCTTGGGTAAGCCCAAAAACAACTGTTTCCAATGATCTCCCTGCAGCTTCTGTATAATCATGCCGTAAAATTTGGGCCCCTCCGATGTAGTATGCTCCTTCATGGCCCACTGCACTCACCACAACTGTCTTTATTCCTGAAATGTTCCCCTGCTGAATCTCCCGATCGTCTGCCCATGCTCAGTTGCCAATACATGTTCTAGTGTGGCCCCCTAGACACAAGAACAGGATTTTCCCTTGTCCTCACCGACCACCCACCAGCCTCCGCAACCAACACCTCATCCTCCACAATTTCCGTCACCTACAGCATGATTCCCCTCACCACACACATCTTCGCCTCTCCACCTTCCATAGGGACCACTCCCTCCATGACTCCCTTGTCCACTCATCCCTTCCCACTGACCCGGCTCTTGGCATCTTCCCGTGATGCCACACTTGCATCCACTCTTCCTCAAAAAAAAACCACTGCTCAATTTGTTGCTTTGATTGCAAAATTTGCCTACTTCCCCCATCATAGGCCCTATCATATTTCTCCATCAGACTGGTTGCACCTATCTTATTTCTCATCTCCACCGACACTGCTACAATAGATCACTCCCTCTCTGATTCCAGCTGCAACACTCTCCTGGATTCGCAATGCTACACCTCCACCTCTCTCACCTCCTTCTTCTCCCAAATAGAGCAGCAAAACCCTGGGATGCTTGGAGAATTATGTTCAGTTCTGATCTCCTCGTTACAGGAAGGCTGCAGAAGCTATGGAGAGGGTGCAGAGGAGATTCACCAGAATGTTACCTGGATTGGAGGACGTGTCTTATGAGGCAAGGTGAGCAAAGCTGAGGCTTTTCTCTTTGTAGAAGAATGAGAGGTGACTTAATGGAGGTCTACAAGATTCTGAGAGGTATAGGGTGGACAGGCAGTGCCTGTTTCCCAGAGCAAGAGTAGCAAACACCAGGGCACATCTGTACAGGGTGAGGACATTGATGCAATGGGCCCAAATGCTCTGCACAGTACATCTATAGAAGATTTCAAGAGTCTTCAGTGACATACCAAATCTCCTCAAATATCTCACGAAGTATAACCGCTGGCGAGCCTTCTTCATGATTGCATCAACATGGAGGCTCCAGGGCAGATCGCCAAATGCAGAGCATTGGATTGGAGGAAGGAGAATGGAGTGACAGTTTGTGGATCTGAATCAGGAATTGATTTCAGGCACCAGAAAACTCGCAAAGCTTGGCTCAATTACACTTAATCACGGAAGGAAAAATGTTGTAACAAACACCCTCATTAAAAATGCACAGGAGTGAAGCATTAGCAGGTCCACCACAGGCTCCGACCTCCCATCCACTGCAGATGTCTACGTGGCGCGCTGCCTCAAGAAGGCAGCCAACATCATAAAGGACCCCCCCCCCACACCCGTCACCCTGGTCACAACCCCTCCTCACTGCTCCCTTCGGGCAGAAGGTCTAGAAGCCTGAAGACCAGCACCTGGAGGTTCAAGAAGTTTCTTTCCAACATCCATCACTTGTTGCACTAATCAGGGACTGTTCCGACAACACAAAGGGACTGTCCACACGAGTGAAAAGTCCTTTATTTGCGCACTGGGATCATTGGGAATATTTATTATATACTTTTTGTATTTATTATTGTTGTAAATGTGCCAAATGTTTGTGCTGTCCACACGTTGTGTGGAGTACAAGGTTCCCCCTCGTTCAACCCAGAGAGAAACGAGACACCAGTCTTTTCCCAAATCCAAAGGATGAACCTTTTTATTTACAATTAGAGAACTATTTATAGAATTTACAATGCTCTTGGTCCTGGGAGTACGCTCGCGAGTCCTCTCACATATGTGACTGGATTAGTTGATTGACTCCAGGCAACGGAGGGGGTCATTCTGTTTTGGGTGTCCTAGCAATTGTCTCTTTGCAATTCAATTCCATATAGTATTGGAGTTGTTCTTTCATTGGTTTATTTTACAAAGTACCTGTTCGGCTGCAGAAACTAAGAATGTCGGTGTATGTATACATTGTAAAATGTGTATGACAGTAAACTCATCACTCAGGATAAGCCTGGAGGAGAACTTGTTGGTTGGGTCAGTGGTGAAGAAGGCAAATGTGATGCTGGCATTCATTTAAAGAGGAATAGAATATTGGAGCAGGGATGTGATGTTGAGGCCCTGGTGAGACCTCACTTGCAGTATTGTGAGCAGTTCTGGGCTTTTCATTCAGAAAGGATTTGATAACTTTGGAGAGGGTTCAGAGGAGGTTCACAAGGAAGATTCTAGGAATGAAAGGGGTTATCATATGAGGACACATCTTGGCCTGTACTCGTTGGAACTGAGGATAATGTGGGGTGAATCTCATTGAAATATTTTGCATGTTGAAAGGTATGGACAGAGTAGATGTAGAAAGACTGCTCCCCCCACGGTGGGAGAGTCTAGGACAAGAGGGCACAACTTCAGGATTGAAGGGCAACTACTTTGAACAGAGATATGGAGGAATCTGTGGAATTTGTTGCCACAGGCAGTTGTGGAGGCTGGGTCATTGGGTGTATTTGAGGCAGAGATTGATAGGTTCTTGATTAGCCAGGGCCTCAAAGGTAATGGGGAGAAGGCCGGGCTGTGGGGCTGAGTGGGGAAATGGTTTAGCTCATGATTAAATGGCAGGCAGCCTCGATGGGCTGAATGGCCTATTTC
The DNA here is from genome assembly GCF_036971445.1 of Narcine bancroftii. NCBI lineage: Eukaryota > Metazoa > Chordata > Chondrichthyes > Torpediniformes > Narcinidae > Narcine > Narcine bancroftii. The sequence continues at coordinate 162,215,674 of NC_091469.1, forward strand.
TGCTCCTGTGTCTAATGGTCTTGTTATAATCAACAAACTGAAAATCCCTTTCACAAAGATGTCCCAATTCATAAAAACTTACAACTTCAGAGGAGGCCATTTTTCCTCCTGATCTTGCCAGGCCTAGTCTCACTTTCCTGCCCTGGGTGCATTTCCCACCCTGTGAAATGACAATCTCCAGCACCCAACAAGGTCATATGGAAAATATTCCCCTCCACACCCCCTTTAATCCTTCTCCCATTTGCTTGACACCCTGGTTTATGACCCCTGTGGTACAGACAAGAATCCCTTCCCATCCATCCAGACGCCTTGTAAGTTGGTACATCTTGATTAATTCTGTTCTAGCCAACCCCAACCGATCTAATCTTTTCACATAAATAACTGAGTTCTGGTAACTTCCACTTAAATTTCACCCTCTTCACTGTAATTACATTTATGCTATAACCATTAGATATAGAAGTAAATAAAAATTTTAAAAGTAGGCCAATCAGCCCATCGAGTCTGCCCTGCCATTCCATCATGAGCTGATCCATTGTCCCACTCAACCCCACTCCCTGGCCTCCTCCCCGTAACCTTTGATACCCTGACTATTCAGATACCCATCAATCTCTGCCTTAAATACACCCAACAACCAGGCCTCCACAGGCGCCCGTTGTAGCAAATTCCAGAGATTCACCACCCTCTGGCTGAAGAAATTCCTCCGCATCTCTGTTCTAAGAGGGCGCCCTTCAATCCCGAAGTTGTGCCCGCTTGCCCTTGGTACCTCTAGCACAGGAAACAACCTTTCTACATCTGTAAATCACAAAATTCTGTGGACACCATGGTTGAAGTAAAAACACAAAATGCTGGAAAAACTCAACAGGTCAAACAGATACAGAACCGACGTTTCGGGCTTGAGCCCGTCATCAAAGTGTGAGAAGATGCTAGTGTGTCCAAACAGAAAAGTAGGGGTTAGGGTGGTAAAGGCACCTTTCTACATCTACTCTGTCCGGTTCTTTCAAGATTCAAAACGTTTCTATGAAGTCCCCCGTCATTCTTCTGAACTTCAAGAAGTCCAGTCCAAGAGCCGTCAAACGTTCCTTAGATGCTAATCCCTTCATTCCAGGAAATGATCTGTGGTCTAACACTGGGAACACAACTTAAGCTCATTGGCTTTATATTCTGAGATGTAGCATTTGTCTGCTGCATTTAGGATTCAGTACACATGCAATCTGTTCATCACTGCCCTGCCATTTATTGTGGCTAGCTTTGTTTGTTCCCAATCCCACAAAGATTCGATTTTGTTGCTCACTGATTCAAGCCCTCTTCATGAGAACTGACCTCAATGTTACCCTGCAAGTGACCTCATGTCTCTGTGGGAACCCTCTCAACTGTGTCTCAACTCCTGCTGCCTGTGTGCTGTGGTGGTGGGGTGAGCTCCCACTGCATTCCGACCGACCTCGGAGGGCGGGTGGATCCAAGCTCCGGATAGGGAACAAGAGCCCACTACTTGGCAGGTGGGGCACCAGGTCTGTTCTGGGTAACACCAACCCTTGCTGAGGGAGCACAAGGCAGGGGGTTCATGCCAGGGACCCTTGCACACAGACCAGGGCCATGGTGGGGGGGTTTGGAGGGGAGTCACGGGAGGGAGGAAGGGGTTCACGTGCTTTATTTGAAGCGTTTTCTGAAATCCATCCTGACATCGACCACACTAGCCCATTCAACCCATCATCAAACATCCGATCACTCTGTTCTGTGCAGCCCCTCCACCTCTTAAAATTCTTTACTGACACAATTGCATCAAATCCATATCAGAAGAAAGAAAGAAACCCTAACCCGAGCCCTCACTGAAACATTTTGAATATTGAAAGACGAGGACAGAGTAGATCTGGAAAGGATGTTTCCAATGGTGGGAGAGTCTAGGACAAGGTGACACAACTTCGCGATTGAAGGGCGTCCGCTTAGAACAGGGTTGCGGCCGGAGGGGGGAAGGTGATGGGGAAAGAAGTGATGGTGTGCGAAAGAAGTCAGGGAAAAGGGAAGAGAGTGGTGGCCTCCTCTACCTTGGAGAAACTGGGTGCAGACTGGGAGATCGCTTTGTTGGGCACCTCGGCAGAGCGTGGACCTCACAGTGGCCACCCATTTCATTTCCCCACCCCATTCCATTGCCAACACATCTGTCCACAGTCTCATACACTGCCAGACTGAGACCACCTGCAAATTGGAGGATCAACACCTCACCTTCCAACCGGAGTGTGTTAATATTGACTTGTCTGGCTTTCATTGAACCCCCAACCTTCCCCTGTCACTTTCTCCCAGCTCTGTTTCTCTTCCCTTTCCCTGGCTCCTTTCACACAGACACAATGAATTCTCATCCCCCCACCCCCCCCCCCCCCCCCCACCATCATATCCAATTAACACCTGTTGTTGGACTGGACTCGTTTATATTCTAAGATTTCTTGCTTTTTGTTCATTCTGCTTATTCCTTGAAGAAGGGATCAGGCCCAAAACATCAGCGATATTTCTTTGTCTCCTATGGAAGCTGAAAAGATCAGTAGAGTTCTTCCAGCATTTCGGTGTGTTTTTAGTATGTTTATATAAATGGGCACAACATCGTGGGCTGAAGGGTCTGTACTCTATTCTGGGTGCAGTCCTGAACTGCTCGCTTGCAGGACACATGCATGGCAGGTTTTGCCAGGCCTGGGTTACTAGGACACACCCTCCCCTCCCACCCACTTCCACACTGATAAAGAGGATAGGCCTACATATTGGCTTCACTGGGGGGGTGGAATTTGCAGTCAGCCTTCGCTTGGGGACATCATTTCCAGTTAAACAGGTTAGGACTTTATTCCCTGGAATGTAGAAGAATGAGGGGAGATTTGATAGTATTTAAAATTATGAGGGGGGACAGACAGAATAAATGTAGGTCGACTTTTTCCACTGAGTGTGGGTGAGATACAAACCAAAAGACATGGGTTAAGGGTGAAAGGGGAAAAGTTTAGGGGAAACTTTCTCACACAGAGAGTGGTGGGGGTGTGGAACGAGCTCCCAGCTGAGGTGGTGAATGTGGGCTCAGTTTTCACATTTAAGAAGAATTTGCACGAGTACATGGATAGGAGGGGTATGGAGGGCTACGGACTGGGTGCAGGTCTGTGGGACCAGGTAGAATAATACTTTGGCACAGACTAGAAGGGCTGTGCTGTAGAGTTCTATGGTATATGTTCTAGGCACGGTGTGGCTGGAATCAGAGATACGGCACAGAGCAGGCCCTTCGCCCACTGAGTCAGTGCTGACCATCATTCACACCAAACCCATGTTTTATTGTCACTTCACAATCACAGCAATTAAGCCTCACATTCAAGGGCCAATTCATCAAGTGTCCCACACCAGAGCACCGAAGAATGTGAAAACTCCACAAAGGCAGCACCTTGTCAGGATTGGAGGGAAAGGATGAAAGGGCACCCTGCACTTGAATCTGAGGTGCTTGTAGCACGCGCACACACACACACACACACACACAAAAGCTCCGACCACACTGTCCCATCACACACTCTCTCAGGGTTAGAAACAGAATGAAGCTTCCGCTACACCATTCCATCACATACTCCCAATGTCAGACGGAGTGAAACTCCCTCCACACCATCCCATCACACACTCCCGGGGTCAGATACTGAGAAGCTCCCTCCGCGCCATTGGTAAGATAAGATATTGCTCCTGAGGGATGCAGGCCAGCCTCAATGTAGCTGAAACCTGTCAGATTGCTGAAGCTCTCTCAGGTGAACGCAAACATCCAGTTGTGTCATTTCAAATCCCAGGCCCCCCTATCTGGAGGACCAGTGTTTGCTGTCAGCCAGTGTGGATGTTGGAGGCTGCATTTCATTGGGCCAGGATGAGAATCCTTTTGTTTCGTGTGGCCCTGCTCTCCTCTAGCCTGGACTCATACCAGCAGAGGCAGAGAGAGGGGCAGCAGCTGGAAGTATGGAACCTCTGCACCCTTCCCAGGCAGCCCCTTCGTGGCCTGACGTCATCCATGTCATCCCACCGAACTGAGCTCCCGCACTCCCAGCCAGAGCTATCCCAGATTACAAACTCCGTCAGCCTGCATCCAGAGCGTGCGCAGGGCTCTAGTGGGAGATGTGGTGGGGTGGGGGGTGCAGTGCAGGGGAGACGGAGGGGCTCAGCTCCCTTCCCGTGGTACTTACCAAAGCCACCTCTCCGAGGCCAAGCTGTGTGCGCCCCAGCGTCTGCCGTGCTTCCCACCACTGCGGCTTCAGCCGGACGGCGGTCTCCGCTGCCTGCACTGCCTGGAACACCTCGTTCAGGATCATCAACACCTAAGTGGGAGAAGAGAAGGGGCAGCATTCACCCACGACCAGCAGACAGGAGTCAGTTTCACACGGTGAAGCATGCCCGCTCCTACCTGCTGCACACACCAAGGACGAGAACAGGCTTTGCCGAACATGGCCCACAAAAAGGTGATTGTTGACTTCAGGAAGGGAAAGTGAAAGGTTTACTATCCAGGGATCACTGGGGGATCAAAGGTGGAGAGGGGAGAGTAAATTTAAGTTCTTGGGAGTCACTCTCTCAGAGGATCTTTCATGGACCCAACACTCCAATGGCATCATGAAGAAAGCACGTCAGCGCCTCGACTTCCTCAGGAGTTTGCAGTCAAGTGTGCTGACCAGCTGCATCACGGTCTGGTATACCCCCGAGCGTAAAGCCCTCCAAAACATAGTGGACATAGCCCAGGACATCGAAGGCAAACCCCTTCCCACCATCAAGAAATTCTACAGGAACGCTGCCGTCGGAGAGCAGCAGCAATCATCAAGGATCCTCACGGGCGAGTTACGTGATGGAGTAGTGGCCGGTCAGGTCAAACCAGCCCTCTCCAGAAAAGAAGTCAAGAAAAGACAAAGTTCAACAAATATAAAATATAAGAAATAGAAGATAAAGTTGCAGAGAAGAGAAAGAAAATGGCATCCAAGAAAGAAAAAGTAAAAATGGGAAAAAAAGAAAATACGCCGGAAGAGAAAGGAGAAGGACTTACCTCCACAAAGGAACAGGGAGCCATTCTGGAGAAGAGCGCCCGTTCTCCGAGGTTAGTGAAGGCCCGCAGAGTCGCGACCCCCCTCCCCCCCGACCGCTGGACTACAAAAATGGCTCTCTGAGCCAAACAAAAGTGTGCAGTTCGCTTACTAAGGAGAAGGAGAACACTGACGGGAGGGGGGCTCAGCCGAGGAGCGGGCAACCACAGCGCGACCAGCTGAGGGATGCCCGACATCAGGGCTCTCAACTGAAAGAAGAGGAAAGTAACAGGAAAGGGAGTGATAGGAAAGAAGAGCAGCAGCAGGAGGCCCAACAGATGAGTAGTCCAGAAGAAGAGGACCAACAGCAAGAAGCCAAGCAAGAAGAAGCCCAGTAAAGTGAGACAAGCAGCTCATCAGGAAAGTCAGAAGAAACACAGATACAAGGAAGAGAAGACACAAACACAGAGACAGACACAGAAGAAGAGGAAGAAGAAGACCAAGCTCTGCACAAATGGACAGAATATAGATAGAGTTTTTTTTCAAGAACAAATGAGAGCATTAAAAGAATGGTTGACATTAGAATTTAGTCAAATGAAAAGTACAGAAGAAAAAGTGAATAGATTAGAGCTGGTCATGACAGAAATAGGGAAAAGATTGGAAAATGTGGAAGAACGAGAAACCGCTGTAGAAATGGAAGTGAATGACTTAAGAAGAAAATTGGAAGAAAGTGATAATAAAGTTAAAGTTGTTAGCTCAGAAAATTGATATGTTGGAAAATTATAGTAGGCCTGAAGGAGGGTGAAGAAGGCACAGATATGAAGGAATTTATAAAAGGATGGATCCTGAAGGTCCTGGGCATGACAGAAATGCAGGAAGAAATGGAAATAGAAAGGGCACACAGAGCATTAGCTCCGAAACCACAGACACATCAAAAACCAAGATCCATTTTAGTAAAATTTCTGTGATATACGACAAGAGAAAATATACTGGAGCAGGCAAGGAATAAAATTAGAGAAGATAATAAACCATTGTAATAAAAGGGTCAAAAGATATTTTTTTACCCAGACATAAGTTTTGAACTCTTAAAGAAGAAGAAGGAATTTAATACAGCAAAATCGATCCTATGGAAAAAAGGTTATAAATTCATGTTAAGACATCCAGCTGTGCTTAAAATATTTATCCCTGGGGAGCAAAACAGACTGTTCTCGGATCCGGAAAAGCACAAGAATTTGCAGAACGCCTGCAAGACAGAAGGAGAGATGAAGAGATGTAAGAAGTATGAAGAACAGTGATAAAATACATATAAAGATGTAAAAATAATGTATATGTAAGAACTAAAGAAGGAAAAGAGAAGGGAAGGAAGGAAGTAAGGGGGAAAATAAGAGGGTGAACTTTGTTATATGTGTAAGAAAAAAGTATTTTCTGGTGGGGGTGGGGTGGGAGAGAATAACTGTCACTGCGAAATTAGTAGACACGAGCGGGTTTGCAATCCAAATGGAGAGGGGAGTTGTGGTTGCCCGGCAAGGGATAAGGGGCAACTCAGAGAGAGGGGGGGGGGACATTTGGGGCTAAGGGAATATTGGATGTGGGAGTTGTTGAAGTATTTTATGTTTTAAATGTGTTGTCATACATTGAGTTTAAAAAGGGAAAACTGAGAGATGAAAATGGGGAAAAGGGGGATGGTGGTGGTGAGGAAGTGGAAATGAGGTGTAAACAGGATATGAGATGGCCATGGTGAATTAAATGACTACAAATATTAATGGAATACATAACCAAATTAAACGGAAGAGGCTATTAAATTTACTGAAAAAAGAAAAAAATAAACATAGCATTTGTGCAAGAAACCCATCTAACTGAAGTGGAACATAACAAATTAAAGAGAGACTGGGTAGGACATGTAGCGGCAGTATCATATAATTCAAAAGCTAGAGGTGTAGCTAAATTAATTAGTAAAAATGTACCAATCAAAATAGAGGAGGAAATAATAGATCCAGAAGGGAGGTATGTAATGATAAAGTGTCAGATTTATTCAAAATTTTGGAATTTGCTCAATATATATGCACCTAATGAAGAGGATCAAAAGTTTATGCAAGATATCTTTTTGAAGATTCTAGATACGCAAGGGAATATATTGATAGGAGGGGATTTTAACCTTAATTTGGATCCAATGTTGGATAAAACTGGACAAAAGACAAGCAAAAAGAATAAAGTGACCAAATTTATGGTTAAATCAATGCAAGAAATGAAACTTATGGATATATGGAGGAGGCAGCACCCAAGAGTGAAGGAATACTCATATTATTCGAGTAGGCATAAAACATACTCAAGGATTGATATGTTTTTGTGATCAGCCCATATTCAAGGGAGAGTTAGGAAAACTGAATATAAAGCTAGATTGCTATCAGATCATTCACCCCTGTTATTAGCATTAGAACTGGAGGACATCCCACCAAGAACATATAGGTGGAGATTAAACTCCATACTACTTAAAAGGCAGGGATTTAAAGAGTTTATTGAACGCCAAATTAAAACGTACTTTGAAATAAATATGGAATCAGTGAAAAATAAATTTATATTATGGGATGCAATGAAAGCCTTCATTAGAGGGCAGATAATACGTTATGTAACTAAGATGAAAAAGGACTACAATCGGGAAATAGAACAGTTGGAAAGGGAGATAGTAAGTACAGAAAAGGAATTAGTAAAAAGGGATGATATAACAAAAAGAAGAGAATTGGAGGACAAAAAAATAAAATACAAAACATTACAAATGTATAAGGTGGAGAAGAACATAATGAAAATAAAGCAAAAAGTATTATGAACTAGGAGAAAAAACACACAAAATATTAGCCTGGAAACTTAAAACAGAACAAGCTAAAAGAACTGTACTGGCATCAAGGAAAAAGAACAAACAAATCACATATAATCCAATGGAGATTAATGAAAACTTTAAGGAATTTTATGAACAATTACACCAAACTGAGAACAAGGGGAAAGATGATAAAATAGAAGAGATTTTAGCTAAAACTGAACTGCCGAAATTGCAAGAAGAGGAACAAAACAAACTGATAAAACCATTTGAAATAGAGGAAGTACAGGTTATATTAAAAAAGCTGTCGAACAATAAAATGCCTGGAGAGGATGGATTCCCAACAGAATTCTATAAAACATTTAAAGAGTTATTAATTCCTCCTCTCCTGGAAGTAATAAACCAGGTAGAAGAAACACAAAATTTGCCAGATTCATGTAAGACAGCAATAATTACAGTAATACCAAAGATGGGGAAGGATCCACTAACACCAGCATCACATAGACCAATATCTCTACTTAACTCAGATTATAAGATAATAGCAGAATTATTAGCAAACAGATTGGCCGACTGTGTACCAAAAATAGTAAAACAAGATCAAAATAGATTTATTAAGAAAAGACAAACAGCAGATAATGTCTGTAAATTTATTAATTTAATTAATGCAGTTCAAGGAAATAAGATGCCTACAGTGGCTGTTGCTTTAGACGCAGAAAAAGCCTTTGACAGGGTAGAATGGAATTATTTATTCAAAGTATTATAAGAGGTTCAATCTACCAGAAAAATATATTAATTGAATTAAAGCATTATATAATGGACCATTGGCGAAGGTAACAGTAAATGGAAATGTAACAAACCAATTTAAATTAAGTAGGTCAACTAGGCAGGGATGTCCATTATCTCCCTCACTGTTCGCTTTAGCAATAGAACCATTGGCAGAATTGATAAGAACAGAAAATAAAATAAAAGGGATAAAATTAAAGAAGGAGTATAAAATCAGTTTATTTGCAGATGACATCATAGTATAGTTAACAGAACTAGAAATATCAATAAAAGAACTACATAAGAAATTGAAGGAATATGGAGAAATATCAGGGTACAAGATCAATGCAAATAAAAGTGATGCCAATGAGAAATGCAGATTATACATAATTTTAAAAAGAATCACCATTTAAATGGCAAACACAAGCAATCCAATACCTAGGTATCAGGTTAGATAATAATAATAATAATAATAATAATAATAATAATAATAATAATAATAATAATAAGACCGCAGAGCCCACCTCACTGACAAAAGGCAAAGGAGGAAAAACCCAACACCCAACCCCAACCAACCAATTTTCCCCTGCAGCCGCTGCAACCGTGTCTGCCTGTCCCACATTGGACTTGTCAGCCACAAACGAGCCTGCAGCTGACGTGGACTTTTACCCCCTCCATAAATCTTCGTCCGCGAAGCCAAGCCAAAGAAAGAAAGAAGAATTTAAGCCACTTGTACAAATTAAATTATCAGCCACTAATAAAGAAATTGCAGGATGACTTAGAACATTAGAAAGAATTACCGCTAACATTGATAGGGAGGGTAAATTGCATTAAAATGAATCTCTTCCCAAGGATACAATACTTATTTCAATCATTACCAATTCCCTTAACAGATAAATTCTTTAATGAACTAAAGAGAATAATAAGGAAATTTTTATGGAACGGGGGTAAACCGAGGATAGCGTTAGATAAATTAACAGAGAGGTACAAATAAGGTGGTTTGCAGTTACCAAATTTTAAAAATTATTATAGAGCAGCAAAATTAAGGTATTTATCAGATTTTTATCAGACAAGGGAAAAACCAGATTGGACTAAGATAGAGCTAGATAAAATAGGGGAGAAGGTACCGGAACATATACTTTATAAGTGGGATGAAAAGCTGGTACGATATAAAAGCTCAGCAGTATTGCATCATTTACTCAATATATGGAAGAAGATTCACTTAGAAATTAAAAAAAACAAATTACCAAATACCAAAATTATTATTGACGCAAAATCAGCTAATCCCTTTTACAATAGACAACCTTTCCTTTAGAGAATGGGAGAGAAAAGGAATTAAAAGAATAGAAAACTGTTTATTGGGAAATAATTTATTAACATTTGAACAGTTGAAGTACAAATATGGAATAATTCATGGTACAATGTTTGTATATCATCAACTGAAAGCTTATTTAAAGGATAAATTGGGAAACAGACTGCGATTACCAGAAGGAAGCAGCTTTAAATATGTGGTTACAGACACAATGATAATTAAAAGATTTATAACCAACATGTACATCAAACTGCAAGAGAAAGAGAACAAGGAAACAAGCTGTAAACTCAAACAAAAGTGGGAAAAGGATTTAAACATAAAGATAAAAAATGAAAAATGGGAAAAGTTATGTTCTGGAACTATGAAGAATATAATAAACACAAGGTTACGCATGATACAAAATATTTGGTTACACAGGCTATACACCACGCCCCAAAAGTTAAATAAATGGGACCCAACAGTATCAGACAGATGTTTTCGCTGTAAGAAGGAAACGGGAACAACAGGACATGCAATTAGGGCATGTGAGAAAGTGGAAAAGTTTTGGGAAGATCTAAATCAGGTATTAAATAAAATCACAGAAAGCAACATCCCAAAAAACCCAGAGATCTTTCTTCCAAGTAATATAAGAAGTAAAGAACTTGGACTATTCACGTGAATAGGGTGGTGAAGAAGGCTTTTAGTATGCTGGCCTTTATCAATCATTGCATGGAATATAGGAGTTGGGAGGTGATGTTGAGATTGTATAAGACGTTGGTGCGGCCTAATTTGGAGTTCTGTGTGCAGTTCTGGTCGCCTAATTATAGGAAGGATATAAACAGAGTGGAGAGAGTGCAGAGAAGGTTTACCAGAATGTTGCCTGGGTTTAAGCATCTGGAGTATGGGGAGAGATTGGACAGATTGGGTCTTTATTCTTTGGAGCGTAGAAGGTTGAGAGGGGATTTGATAGAAGTATTTAAGATTATGAAAGGGATAGACAGAATGGATGTGGATAGACTATTTCCGTTAAGAGGAGGAAAGATTAAAACAAGAGGACATGAGTTAAGAATTAAGGGGCAGAGGTTTAGAGGTAACATGAGGGGGAACTTCTTTACTCAGAGAGTGGTAGCTGTGTGGAATCATCTTCCGGGAGAAATAGTGGCGGCGGAGTCAATTGTATTATTTAAGAAAAGGTTGGACAGGTATATGGATGAGAAGAAGATGGAGGGTTATGGGCATTGTGCAGGGAGGTGGGACTAGAAAGGGGTGTTTGGTTCGGTGCGGACTAGAAGGGCCTAATGGCCTGTTTCCGTGCTGTAATTGTTATGTTATGTTATGTTATGTTATCGATTTGGATGGAGCACAAAAAAGATTGATTATGATAGCCTTAGAAGTAGCAAAAAAATGTATAATGTCAACTTCGAAATCAGAAGAGAGCCTGAGAATACAGCAATGGTACATGGAAATGAATAAATGGATTCCATTGGAAAAAATAACATATAATTTAAAAAATAAAGTCACATTATTTGAACAAGTTTGGGAACCGTACATGGAACACAACAGAGAGGGCTTGCCTCGGACCTCCACCCCCAAAATGATAAAATGATAAGAAGACAAAATTACTTGATCCAGTGTGAAGAAGTAGATGACACATTTTTCTTGTTTATTTTTCATTGTGTGATGACATTGTTTAATGGTTTTATTGTATTGTATATGTTGAATGTTTATTGGTTTTGGAGGGGGTTAGGAAGGGGGGAGGGAAGGTAGGGGGAAAAAAAGGGGAGAAATGCCACTGTGTACATTTAAGAGGGAAATGTTTGTATGTACTTTGGTTGATATGGTTCAGTGTGAAAAATAAAAAATTATAATTAAAAAAAAGGATCCTCACCACCCAGCACACACTCTGTTCTCGCTACTACCATCAGGAAAGGGGTATCGGTGCCACAAGACTCGCACCCACCCAGGTTTAGGAACAGCTGCTCCCCCTCCACCATCAGACTCCTCAACAACAATCTCAATCAGGGACTCATTTAAGGACTCGTACTTTTGCACTTCAAGGATTTTTTTAAATCTCTGTATTGCACAGTCAGTTGGTTTACATTCATTATCTGTATACATGTATACGTTGTGTACAATTTTTATTTGCACCACCAATGTTAAAGAGTATATAGATATGTTTTTGGGAGATAAATTGGGAAAGGTTTGTTAGAGTAGGTCACATACAAACACTTCAAAACAGATCTTATTTGAAATACTGGAGCTCTGCTAATGCTAGACATATTGGCCCCACAGCTTTTGCAAGAGCTTTGGCGAGTGCCCAAGAGACGTCACTAATGGATTGTTGTTTATAAAAGGCAACAGATGAAAGATCTTGTTGGAGCCGCAGATTATCTGGAAGAGAACTTGCTGTTCTAAGAGGTTCATGTGGTTTTGCAAGCAGAGAGAGTCAAACAGGATTTCTGTGTGTGTGTGTGTGTGTGTGTGTGTGTGTGTGTGTGTGTGTGTGAGAGAGAGAGAGAGAGAGAGAGAGAGAGAGAGAGAGTGAGAGAGAGAGAGACTTCTTCTACAGTGTTACAGCCAGCAGAAGCACCTGGGACTGGAACAGGACAAGCTGGCAAGCTTGTGGAAAGCCCCATTTGGAAGACTGCCTAGTCAAAGCCATTATGGTTCATGCAAGAGGAGAGGACTGGCTGTCTAATGTTGGAATAAGAAATAAAAAGGAACTCAATGATGACCTGAAAGAAAGCAGCTATCATCTGGAGAAACCTGAGGGGGCAAGTTCTTTGGCAAGACACTGACGTGGCTGATGGAAATACATCAGTTGTGGATGTTCTGGAACAACAAATCTCACTCTGAAAACTGACAAGAACCTTCCTGAGCAGTAACCATTTACCTTTCAAGCACCAAAGCCTGGTGAAATTCATAAATGTTAAATTCTGTGCATAGTATAAGAATTGCCTGCAACCAATGAACTTGGAGGAATGAGAAGTGAGAATCAAAGAACCTTTCTGAACTTACACACACACTTTACATACATGCGCACTTAGAAGTAGAAGGGGGTTAAGTTAGGTTAGTTAAGTGAAAGTGTGATTCTGTTTTCATGTTTAAAGATAATTAAAAGCAACTTTTGTTTAAGTAACCATTTGTCATGGTGAAGATCTATTGCTACTGGGTTTTGTGGTAATTCAGTCGTACCCGCGGAAGAAAGGAATCTCAGGCCTGTATGTGATGTCACGTATGTACTCTGGGAAGAAATCTGAATCAAACTAAAACTCTGGTGCCTGCATCTGGTAGGTATCCCTCCATCCATTTCAAGGCATGTCTGTCTTGAGCAGCCTTTCTCCCGGGAGCCCCGCAACCAATGGGCCACCGCACATTTAAGCACAAGCCTCGTTTTCTCAACGGGTATGGGCCAAGAGCCATCAAACACTCCTCGTATGGTAACCCTTTCATTCTCTGAATCATCCTTGTGAACCTCCTCTGAACAGAGGCTGCCTGACCTGCTGAGTGTTCCCAGCATTTTCTGCTTTGAGTTTAAAGTTCAGATTTATTGTCAGAGTACAAACGTAACATCACATGCAAGCCTGAGATTCCTTTTTCCTGCGGGCTAGGCGGAATTCCCACTTATGGGAAGTACCCAGAAAAACTGTGCACAGTGTACACATGTAAACAGATAAAGAACTGCAAAAAAAACAGTTAACAAATGTAAACTGACGGTGCAATAAGGAGAGAATAAAATAAACAATAAAATGCACAAGTAAGAACCCTTAAATGAGTCCCTGATTGAGTTTGTTGTTGAGGACTCTGATGGTGGAGGGGCCCGAGGGCAGCAGCGAGAACAGAGTGTGTTGGGTGTTGTGGGTCTTTGATGATCGCTGCTGCTCTCCGACAGCATGGTTCCCTGTATATGTTCTTGATGGTGGGGAGGATTTTGTCTGTGATGTCCTGGGCTGTGCCACTTCCTTTCCAGGGGTGTTGGTGTCCCCATACCAGACCGTGATGCAGCCGGTCAGCACACTTTCCACCACCCCACTGTAGAAATTTACCAGGGTTTCTGGTGTCATAACAAACCTCCACAAACTCCTGAGGAAGTAAAGACACTGATGTGCTTATGGTGTGTTGGGTCCAGGAAAGATCCTCCGAGATAGTGACCCCCAAGAACTTAAAATTAGCTCACCCTCTCCACCTTTGATTCCCCCAACGATCACAGGATTGTACACCTATTATCAGCTACGAGTTCCATGATGTGCCTGGGAAACACACATTGTTTTTGATGTGATTAAACCGTGAGGAAATGAGCCCAATTTCCCGCATCTGCTCTCACACAGAGATCTAATTACAGATCTAAGTGGCCTGATGATATCAGACTCCAGGGAAGAGCAAAACCTTCTGACCCGCCGCTCCACCATGAGCAATCAGTGATCAAATGGCAGCACCCTCAGAGAGAATGAGCAGTGTTCATTACTCACAGTTTTTCCCAGTCGAGGAGTCTGAAACTCAAGCACAGGTTTGAGGTTGCGGGGTGGGGGGAGATTTGAAAGGGGCCGGGTGGGCTAATGTTTCACACAGAGGAACGAGCTGCCCAAAGAAGTATTGGGGTGGGGGCCAACAATGACGTTTTGCCAACATTCGGACAGGTGCCTGAGGGGTGGGATGGGCTGAAGTCTGGCAAGTGGGACTGCACAGAGAATTTTGGCCGTAGGGCCTTTTGCGATGCTGTGGTACTCTGGGAGTCATGATCACGAATAAGTGGGCTGTCCCGCTGTGAAGCACCATCGAGGCACTTGCTGTGCTCCTGTTCAACAGAATTACTTGATCTCCAAATAGTAGAGGTGAGGGAAGGCATTAAAAGAGAAATTAGAGAAGCGTGCAATAAGGGAACAGCCGTCATCACGGGAGACGTTAATTTGCATATAGATTGGACTAGTCAAATTGGTAAAAATACTGAGGAGGAGGAATGTTTACGGGACGGTTATCTAGACCAATATGTCGAGGAACCAACTCGGGAGCAGGCCATTTTAGATTGGGTATTATGCAATGATAAGGGGCTAATCAACAATCTTGTTGTGCGAGGCCCTTTGGGTAGGAGCGACCACAATATGATCGAATTCTCACTCGACATGGAGAGTGATGAAATTAAAACCGAGACTAAGGTCCTGAATTTAAATAAAGGGGATTATGATGGTATGAGACGGGAGTTGAGTAAGATTGATTGGGTGGTGTTTATGGGGGAGTTGACTGTGGATAGACAATGGAAAGCATTCACGGATCTAATGGAGAAATTGCAAAAATCGTTTATACCGGTTTGGCATAAAAATAAACCAAAAAAGGTGACTCAACCGTGGATAACAAGGGAAATTAGAGACAGCATTGGGTCCTATCTTCTATGTTTCTATGATCTCTCAGCTCTCCTAGTGGCCAACATTCCCATGCCGACATGTCTATCCATGGTCTCATGCACTGTCGGACTGAGACCACCCGGAAATTGGAGAAACACTATATTCTGGCTTGACACCCTGCAACTGGATGGCTTTAACTTCGACTTCTCCAGTTTCTATTAGCATCTCCTCCCATCCATCCTCTGTCTCCTTTCCTCAGTTCTGTCCATCTCCCTCTTCCTTTTCCTTCTTCTTCATTCCCCCAGATCTCTCTCTCCAGCTTTCCCTCTGTCTCCTTTCCCCCAGCTCTGCATTCACAGAGCCACCCTGTCCCCCGATCAATTCTTGCCTTTCCTCTCCTGACCTATCCACATCCAATGATCAGATTTTAGATTTATTGTCTACCCATGACTACACGTACAACCCTGAGATTCTTTTTCCTGCGGGCCAGGCAGAATTACCACTTATTGGTAGTGCAAAACAAAACTGAACACAATGTACACATGAAAACTGATAAAGAACAGATAACGACGATAAATTGTGCAAAAGAGAAAATTTAAAAAATTAATAAAGTGCACAAGTCAGAGTCCTTAAATGGATCCCTGATTGAGTTTGTCGTTGAGGAGCCTGATGGTGGAGGGGGAGCAGCTGTTCCTGAACCTGGTGGTGCAAGTCTTGTGGCACCGATACCTCTTTCCTGATGGCAGCAGTGAGAACAGAGTGTGTGCTGAGTGGTGTGGATCCTTGATGATTGGTGCTGCTCTTCCACCGCAGCGTAACATAGAATGTAGAATAGTATAGGCCTTTCAGCCCTCAATGTTACCATATAACAATTACAGTACAGAAACAGGCCATCTCAGCCCCTCTAGTCTGCACCGATTTAAGTGATCTCCTCTAGTCCCACCAACCCGCTCGCTGTCCATGACCTTCCAATCCCCTCACGTCCATGCACTCATCCAACCTTCTCTTAAATGACAAAATTGACCCAGCTGCAACCACCACTTCCAGACGGACATTCCACTCAACCACCACTCTCTGAGTGAAGAAACCCCCTCTCATGTTACTTCTAAACTCATGACCCCTCGTTCCCATCTCACCTACCCTCAAGGGGAAGAGCCTATTCACATCTACTCTATCTATCCCCCTCATAATTTTAAATATCTCTATCAAATCCACCCTCACCTTCTACGCTCCAATGAACAAAGACCCAGTCTACTCAATCTTTCTCCATATTCAAGATACTGCAATCCTGGCAACATTTTAGTAAATCTTCTCTGCACCCTCTCTACCTTATTGAAATCCTTCCTATAATTTGGTGACCAGAACTGCTCACAATATTCCAAACTTGGCCTCACCAACACCTTGAACAGCCTCAACATCACCTCCCAGCTCCTATATTCTATGCTTTGATTTATAAAGGCCACCAGACCAAAAGCCTTCTTCACCACCCTATCTACATGAGAATCCACTTTCACAGAATGGTGAACTGTTATTCCAAGATCTCTCTTCCTCTGCATTCCTCATTGCCTTCTCCTTCACTGCATATGCCCTGTTTTGATTATTCTTCCCACATATTCCTTCCTTAAAAAAAGTACCAAACCCTCCCCATTTTTCTTCCATCCAGGTGTTTGTCTAAGAGTCTCTTAAATGTCTCCAATATTTCAGCCTCCACCACTATCCCCTGCAAGGCATTCCAAACTTACCCCTGACATCTCCCCTAAACTTCCCTCCCTTCACTTTGAACACATGTTGTCTGGTGTTTGCTGATCCTGCCCTGGGAAACAGGTGCTTTGGAGCGGGTCCAGAAGCCAGTCCTTCCTACACTACAGACCCAGGACCTGTACCAGTTCCCAAGGTTGAAAAGAAGCCTCCTGTTTTGAGACAAAGCATCAGAATTCGTAAACAACCTGATAGGATAACATATTCATAAAGCATCTCAAAATATTTCGACTGCTTGCTAGATACTGGCGTATTTTGGCTGTTAGAGTATCTCAAGGCAACATGGTTTCCATGTATCGCTTGGTTCAGTTTTTCCTAGCAGCTGTCCTTTTGATTTTAACCCTTCTTCTGCTGGGGGGAGACTGTGGTGAATGTCTGCCAAGCTGCCTGTCTCCCCTCTGGCGAGCCTTGTTGTACGAACATTGGCTGTACATTATCTCCACTGTTAAGGACACTCCCCTTGGGTCTAACTGTATCTGCACCTATTGTCTTTCATTATTGTACCATGAGTTTCTGCTAATAAAAGCCATGATTATTGTTTGCCCACATCGTCTTTGTCTACTTCATCAACTGGCACTTCACTCTGTTCATCCACACTCTTAAGTACTCAGCCTTCTAGTTTGTCCTTCCAAAATATATCACCTCACACTTATCCGGATTAAAATCCACCTGCCACTTTTCCGCCCAACTTTGCATCCTGCCATTATCCTCTTGTAACCTTCAACAACCTTCAGCTCCATCTACAATTCTTCCAACCTTCATAGCATCCACACACTGGCCCATTCTTTCACCTCTTCCCTGTAGATCTTCTTGGTAGTGCGGAGGGTTTTGCCTGTGATGCCCTGAATTGTGTCCACTACTTTTTGGAGGGCTTTACGCTCAGAGGTATTGGTGTGCCCACACCAGACCGTGATGCAGCTGGTCAGCACACTCTCCACCACACCACTGTAGAGGTTTGCCAGGGTTTCCGATGTCATACCAAACCTCTGCAAACTCCTGAGGAAGAGGAGGTGCTTTCTTCACGATGCCATGTTTGTGTTGAGTCCAGGAAAAATCTTCTGAGATAGTGACTCCCACCTGTTGCCTGGTCTGTCCTCCTCCACCTGCTCTTTCTTCTCTCCTCCCCCAGCCTTTTAATTCAGGCACCTGCCAGCTTTTTGTTCGTACCTTCAAGAAAGGCTCAGGCCTGAAACGTTGGTTATATATCGTTACCTCCTATGGACGCTGTGAGACCTACTGAGTTCCTCCAGCATTTCTGTGTTTACTGCAATCACAGAGTTGGCAGACTTTCGTGTTTCAGTCCATCAGGATCATTTACACCTGGTTCTCTGCCACCACCCCGCCTTTGAAGCATAACTTCCCAGAGGTTGTCCACACGGAAGGGGTAGAGTTGAGCACACAACCCAAGACCCTTTCTATCTCCAATTGGAAACGTGTTTAGCTTATCAGAGGTAAACAAGAAGTCTGTCGATGATGGGGTCTAGTGCAGTACACGAATGTACTGGAGAAACTCAGCAGATCATGCAGCATCCACTGGAAGGCAATTGGACCAGGAGATGTTTTGGGTCTGAGCCCTTCGTCCGAACAAGAAGGCGGGGGAGAGAGCACAGGCCAACAGGTGATAGGTGGATTCAGGTGGGAGGGGGAAGAAAAAGGGGAGAGGGCAATGGGCTGGGAAGAGAGAAGGAAAGGGAGTGGGGCACTTGAGGAAAGGTGACAGTGTGATGAGGGTGAGAGACTCATTGGAGGGGTTTAAGAGAAATTGGAGGTCGATGTTAATACCATCTAGTTGGAGAGGGCCCAGATAGAATACAAGATGAAATTCCTCCAATAGGTAGGTCGGCTTGGTGAGACAGTGAATGAGGCCATGGACAAACATGTCAGAGTGGGAATGGGGAGTGGAATTGTAAGTGGCTAGCCACTGGGATGTCTTTGCTGTGGCATCAGACAGAGCAAAGGTGCTGAATGAAATACCCTATCATGATGGTTCATTCCTTCCCAGCCCAGAATTTAAGCAGAACCCAGGCTACACCTAAGCTACAATGGTGTGAGTGAGAGAGAGGGAGAGAGAGAGAGGGGGGGAGAGAGAAAGAGAGAGAGAGAGAGAGAGAGGAAAAGGGAGAGAGAGAGAGAAAGACAAAGAGAGAGGGAAAGAGGAGAGGGAGGCGCGGGAGAGAAAGTTAGAGGGAGAGAGAGAAGGGAGAGAGAGAGAAGGGAGAGAGGGAGGAAAGAGAAACAGGGGAGAAAGAAAGATAATGGGAAGAGACAAGAGAGAAAGAAAGAAAGAGGGGAAGGGCAGAGAGAAAGAGGAGAGAGGGAGGGAGGGGCAGAAGAGAGAGACAGGGGAGAGAGAGAGAGAGAAAGAGGGAGAGGGGGTGAAAGTGAGAGAGGGGAGAGGAAAAGAGGGGTAGATGGGAGGGAGGAGAGATTGAGAGAGACTCAGAGTTAAAGCTGTCCAAGTTGTTTGACTGAGACTTTGACCTCTCATACTGATCACAAAACATTCCAGGTCAGCAGCAAGCCTGGCCCAGTACATACTCCCAATATTTCAGACCCACCTGACATTGCAAACTACCCACGTCTTTGCTCGTGGATGAGTAGTGAGAGCGGATTTCGCTTAAATTGGTTGCTCTGTTTCCACATTACACTCATTGCACTTGTGTTATTGCAGACTGGCAGTAGTATCTTGGCCCCCAACCTTCCGGCCTTCTCTCCATAGCCCCAACAGCAGGTTTTAACCTCCATTCCACTCAGTTACTCCCTGGCTCTCATTGTAGATTTAATCACCTGTCAAACACAGCCAGAGGCAGCTTGTTCTCATCGAAGGTCCTCATTCCAAGATGTGTGCGGGCTCTGAGGAAGTGGCGGACTGGGATGGGGCATCAGAGAAGAGGTACACAATACTCCCCTCCCCACCACCCCCCACCTCTACAGGAGCTTATGAAAAGAAGAAGTCCAGGTCTGATACATATGCAGGTCAAGTATTTCATCGAGCTTCATGACTCCACCACTGACATTGAGTGGGGTAAAGTAGAAGACATCTACTCTCCTACCACGTGCTACCTCACCCCCTGACATTTTTCCAGCATTCGGTGTCCGCGAGCAGAGGATGAAGGTGCTCGGTGATGTCCAGGCCAAGTTTCACCCCTGCACCGTGCCACTCAGAACCTGACCAAGCTGGGACCTCCTCCACGGTGCCATTGAGCACGAGTTAGTATAATTGCAGATGATACAAAGATAGGTGGAGGGCCAGGTTAGTGAGGAGGAAATGGTGAAGCTGCAGAGAGACTGAGGTGGCAAATGACTGCGGCGACGATCTGCAATTGTGGTGGCCAGAGCTCAGATGGACAGGCGGTCAGGGTGTCAGGAGCTTGGATGGGTGGGAGGCTAGGGCCGAGGAGAGAGTCTGTAGTCGAGACTTCGAGAGCTGGGATGGGTGGATGGTGGGGTGAGGGTCTGCAGTTGGGGTGTCAGGAACTCGGATGGATGAGCGGTCGGGTGTCAGGAGCTCTGATGGGTGGGGTGTCAGGAGCTTGGATGGGCGGATGGTTGGGGAGTCGGGAGCTCGGATGGGCAGGCGGTCAGGGTGTCGGAAGCTCAGATGGATGGGCGATCAGGGTGTTGGGAGCTCAGACGGGAGGGGGATCAGGGTGTCGGGAGCTTTGATGGATGGGCGGTCGGGGTGTTGGGAGCTCAGATGGGCGGGCGGTTGGGGTGTCGGGAACTCGGATGGACGAGCGGTTATGGAGTCAGGAGCTCGGATGGGCAGGTGGTTGTGGTGTCAGGAGTTTGGATGGGTGGGTGGTCGGGGTGTTGGGAGCTTGGATGGGCAGGCGATTGGGGTGTCAGGGGCTTGGATATGCAGGTGGTGAGGGCAAGGATCTGCAGTTGGGGCATCGGGAGCTCAAATTGGCATGCGGACGGGGCAAGGATCTGCATTCAGAGCGTTGAGAGCTTCGGTGGATGGGCAGTCGGATACATAAACAGGGGCGTCGATTTTTATACAGTATCAATGATTACACAAGTAATATTTATTTACTTACTTTGCCTATTGCTTCAATTCCAGATAAGAGGGGTTTTACTGTACATGATATTGGGCAAAGCGGAGGCAAATAGCCAAATGGGGTTTGCAGGAAAGAGTTGGGCCGAAGGGACTGTTCTCCACTGTAAAGCTCAATGACTGACTGGTGAGGAATGCTGCAGTCTCTCCTATACCTTCGGCTGCAGACAGCAAAGACGGGACACCATGGTCTCAGCTGCTGATGCCCTCGGGCAGGGAACACTCACACACGTTACCCTGAGAGACTGCACCAACCCCTTCAGCCACCCTGCAGTTCCAGTGCTCTACATCCAGCCAATACTGGCGGTGCGGGAAGCAGCAGTGAGCTGCTAGATGGAGCTGTGGGAAACAGCTCAGAGCCCAGCGAGCTCTCCCTCAGTAGCGAGGCAGTAATCAGGAACATAAACAACTGCTTTCAGTAACTGCATGGCTCTTTGGACCTTATTTCCTTCAAAAACACCGGATTATCGAAGCAGAATAAAACACAACCGCCTGCAGACACTGGGGTTGAAGTAGAAACACGACGCTGGAGAAACTTAGCAGGTCAAACCGTGTACTTTATACAGCAAAGATAGATACAGAACCAACATTTCAGGCTTAAGCCCGACATCAAGGTATGAGTCAAATGTCAGCAGGCACCCAAACAAAATGGTTGGGGGGAGGGTTAAGGGAGGAGCACTGATCCACAGGCAGGGTGGATAAGGGAGCGAGGGCACATCGGCAGGTAGGGGGAGGGCTCTGTGAATGGAGAGGGGGGTAGACAGAGTAAATGTTGTTGGGCTTTTTCCACTGAGGGTAGGTGAGATACAAACCAGAGATCATGGGTTAAGGGTGAAAGGGGAAAAGTTTAGGGGGAACTTCTTCTTCACACAGAGAGTGGTGGGACAAGCCACCAGGTGAAGTGCTGAATACAGACTCAATTTTAACATTTAAGAAGAATTTGGACAGGTACATGGACGGGAGGGGTGTGGAGGTTTACGGACTGGGTGCAGGTCAGTGGGACTGGGCAGAAAAATGGTTCAGCAGAGACTAAAAGGGCCGAAGGGATCTGTTTCTATGCTATAATGTTCTATAATTCTTCAGGGATGGAGAGTTGGAGGAAAGAAGACAGGGGGATAGGGGAGAGAGGGAGAATGGGGAGTGGACGACCAGAAACCGGAGAGGTCGATGTTAATGACATCCGGTTGGAGAGAGCCCAGGCGGAATATTAGATGTTGCTCGTCCAATTTACGGTGGTCTTGGTGAGATTGTAGACAAGGTCATGGACAGACATGGGAATGGGGGGCAAAATTGGCGTGGTCGGCCACTGGGAGATCCCTGTCGCTGACACGGACGGAGCGAAGGTGTTCAGCGCAGCCATCTCCCAGTCTGCGTCCAGTCTCTCCGACGTAGAGACAGCCCCATCAGGAGCACCAGATGCAGTGGATCACCCCCAGCAGATACACAAGTGAAGTGTTGCTTCACTTGGAAAGACTTTTTGTGCCTCCGAATGGTGGTGAGGGAGGGGGAGGGGGCGTGGGCACGTGTAATGCTACTTTTTGTAACCTTGAAGCAGATTGGGAGAGGTGAAATCCACTCCAGACTACAACCAGGCACATATGACTGAGGTAAAAGGACAGCCACGGACTTACTGAACAGGAGAGCACATGTGAGAGGCTGAATGGCGGGTCCTGCTGCTATCCCTGGCATTCACTGGCACTGCTAGGATTGCTCTGAGTGCTGGACTTGGCCCAGTGTGTCTCGCCTCCTCAAGTGAAGAGCCAGTCTGCTTGAAGGCACCAACCCTTGCACCACATCTTATGGGCAGCACGGTTAGCGCAACTCTTCTACAGCCCCAGCGATCGGGACCGGGGTTCGAATCCCACGCTGTCTGTAAGGAGTGTGTATGTTCTCCCCATGTCTGCATGGATTTTCCCCGGGGCTCCTGTTTCCTCCTACTGTTTGAAAGGTAGCAGGGCTGTAAGTTAATTGGGATGTAAATTGGGTGGCACGGACTTGTGAGCCGAAATGGGCTGTTACCATCCTGTATGTCTAAATTTAAATTTTAAATTCATTGGGACTGATCTACAAAGTAGAAATGGTTTTACCACAACTCCCTCCGACAAACAAGCTTAACCATCAGCTTCTGGCTCTTCACCAATACTGATCGCCTCCTTGGCACCTACCCCTTGTGACTGCAGGAGGTGCTCCACTTGTGCCCACACCTCTGCCCTCCCCACCGTTCCGGGCCCCAAACAGTCCTTTCAAGTAAAGCAATGTGACACTTGTGAATCTGCAGGGGTCATCGACTGCATCCGGTTCTCCCGCTGTGGTCTCCTCTACACTGGAGAGATTTGTGTGCAGACTGGGAGATATCGCTTCACTGAGCACCTCGGCTCTGTCCGCTTCAATAGCGTGGATCTCCCAGTGGCCACCCATTTCAATTCCCCACCCCATTCCCTTGGTGATCTGCCCGTCCACGGTCTCACGTACGGCCAGACAGAGACCACCCATAAATCAGAGGAGCAACATCTCATCTTGTCTGGGCTCCCCTCCAACTAGATGGCATTAACATCGACCTCCAGTTTCCATTACCTCCTTCCCCCCCCCACCCCCCCACACACCTTTCCCTATGTCTCCTTTCCTCTAGCTCTGTCTGCCTGTCTCTCTCTTCTTTTACTCCCCTTTTCCCTCTAGGCCCATTCAGATAGGGCAAAAGTCCAAATGTAAAGGTGGAGAACCTCTGGCAAAATGCATAACCACTTACCTCTCTGAATGTGTGGATAATCCAACTCTTCTCAGAGAGGGATAATCAGCGGAGCGCAGTACTCCACCGATTGATCTGAATGTACAGCTGCACTAAGCAGCTGTTTAGGGGCGAGCTGATGATGGCCATCAGTTCGCAACCCATCTCCCCACATCCCTCACCCTCCAAGTCAGGGGCAGTGGGAGCCTTCGGGGCAGCAGGAGCTGGCAGCAGGGGGGAGTCAGGGCAGCAGGAGCTATCAAGGGGTGGCCGGTGCAGGCTGGGACATCCACACCGGGCTGCTTCAGCCTTCAAGGCCACTGTCTGCGGCTCAAAACACGGCAGAGCAATGCCGTCTTCCCTACCCATAATCCTCCAGGCAGCCAGAATCGTTCTGGAAACCACAGAGCAGTTCCAGCTGCCTGGAGGATTATGGGTAGGGAAGATGATCATTGCTGTGCCACGTTTTTATGATGGTTGGCCCTACAGCACCAGTCGCCCTGCCTTCGTCGGATCCAGAGGGCCCTACGAAGCATGTATGGATATGAATGGGACACTGCCTGAAAGGTAAGTTGTTTGTTTTCCATCCGCTCCTGTCACCGGCCTCAAGGTGGAGGCCTGACATGAAATGGCCATCTGTCTCCTTTTCCCCAGCTCTGAATTCACAGATCAACCCCTTCCACCCCCCGCCCCACTGATAAATTCTCACCCTTCCCCTCTCTTGCCTCCTATCCCTGTCTGATTAAAGACAGGCTCAGGTCTCAAACAACAGGGATACAGTTTTACCTCATATGGACGCTGCAAGACATGCTGAGTTCCACCAGCATCTCTGGGTTTTTACCAAAACTGTCAAGAGAGCCTCCCTCCAAGATTGCCTAGACAGTCTTGATTTGAAAGTTTACTTGCTGAAGGGGGTAAGAAGGGATTTATATCTGAGATGTATGCTTTATTACAACATCAAATGCGTAAGCCGGATATTTATAAATCTAGGTTCAGGTGGGAAAAAGATTTGTTTATATCTATTTCTCAGGATGATCATATGTGAAGACAGTATGACTAAATTAGTGAATGTAAGATATAGATTAGTTCATTATAATTTTATACATCAATTATATTTAACTCCTGAGAAGTTAAGGAAATATAAGTTTATTTCTTCTGATTTATGTTTTAGGTGCCACAAACAAGTTGGTTCTTTTTTACACTCTGTTTGGTCGTGTGTTTTTGGAATAGAATTAAGGAATTTTAGAGGGTTTATTTAAATTCAAAATTTCACTTGATCCTATGGTATTTTATTGGGATGTATTAAAAAATTGAGTTTGGAATTAAAATTAGATAAGACTCAAATTGCTTTTTTGAGACTGGCGTTAGCTGTGGAAAGAAAATGTTTGGCAATCACTTGGAAAAATGAGACTGATTTAAGTATTTAACAGTGGGATTTGGAAATGAGGTCTTGTATTCCATTGGAAAAGATAACTTATAATTTAGGTAATTGCTACTCTTTTTTTGTTAAGGTTTGGAGCCCGTACATTAAGTATATGGGTTTCAATTTGTAGTAGCTTCTTGATGTTCTCCCATGGCTGTTGGGGTTGCACCAAACCATGGCGACATTTACTAATTGTAATTGTTATGTGATTTGATCTCCTCTGTTTGGGAGAAGTGGGGGGGGTGGTTAGGGTTGGGGATTATAGAGGGGATAAACTATGTATATTTGTATTTTGCTTTAAATTGTATGATTTATTTTGAGCAATAAATAAAATTTAGTCGGCATGGCTTTGTGAAGGGAAAATCATGTCTGGAATCTAATAGAGTTTTTGGAGGATGTAACCAGTAGAGTGGATAGGGGAGAACCAGTGGATGTGATATATCTGGACTTTAGTAAGCCGTTTGATAAGGTTCCGCACAGAAGACTAGCGTATAAACTTAAAGAGCACAGTATAGGAGGGATGGTATTAAGATGGGTAGAGAATTGGTTGATGGACATGAAGCAAAGAGTAGGAATAAATGTTTTTTTTTCAGAATGGCAGCCAGTGGCTAGCGGGGTACCTCAGGGCTCTGTTTTGGGTCCACAGTTGTTTACAATGTGGGAATAGATAGCAGTATCTCAAAATTTGCAGATGACACAAAGTTGGGTAGCGGGGTTGGCTGTGCTGAGGATGGTAGGAGGGTGCAGAGTGATTTGGACAAGTTAGGCGAGTGGGTCGAGACGTAGCAGATGCAATATAATGTGGATAATGCGAGGTTATCCACTTTGGAGATAAGAACAGGAAAGAGGACTATTATCTGAATGGTATCTGATTAGGAAAAGGGGAGATGCAGAGAGACTTTGGTGTGGTTGTGCATCAGCCGTTGAAAGTGGGCAAACAGGTGCAGCAGGCGGTGAGGAGAGCGAATGGTATGTTGGCGTTCATAGCGAGAGGATTTGAGTCCAGGAGTAGGGAGATCCTGCTGCAGCTGTACAGGGCCTTGGTGAGACCACACCTGGAGTACTGCGTGCAGTTTTGGTTGCCTTATCTGAGGAAGGAGGGGGTGCAGAGAAGGTTCACTGGACTGATACCAGGGATGGAGGGACTTGGATATGAAGAAAGGTTGGATAAACTGGGCTTGTATTCTCTGGAATTTAGAAGATTGAGAGGGGATCTTATAGAAACATATAAAATTCTTAAGGGTTTAGACAGACTAGATGCAGGAAGGTTGTTTCCAATGCTGGGAAAAACCAGAACCAGGGGTCACAGTTTAAGGAAAAGGGGGAAGTTTTTAGAACTGAGATGAGGAAAAATGTCTTCTCAGAGGGTGCTGGATGCGTTGAATTCTTTGCCACAGGAAGTAGTTGAGGCCAGTTCCTTGTTAATATTTACAAGTAGGTTAGATTTGGCCCTTGTGGCTAGGGGGATCAAGGGGTATGGGGAAGAAGGCAGGAACCGGGTTCTGATCAACCATGATCATATTGAATGGGGGTGCAGGCTTGAAGGGCCAAATGGCCTCCTCCTGCAACTATTTTCTATCTAAAAAAAGAGAGCCTCCCTCCCACCAAGGTCCTTCAGGTCACCAGGGACCAGATCTGTGCATTTACAACTCCTCCAAAGTTGCTCGAAATTACAGTCAAGTACTGAAACCTAATAGTTAATTTTTGTAGCAGGCTGAGCGATCGCCCGTTCATACAGGCTGAATTGCCACCCCTGTCGGTTGGCGCAAGATGGCACAGGTCCCCCTTCCCTTCTCAGAAGCCTGCATTTGGCAGTGGACACAGCCCAGGGCATCACAGGCAAAACCCTCCCCACCATCGAAAACATCTACAGGAAACGCTGCCGTCGGAGAGCAACAGCGATCATCAAGGATCCACACCACCCAGCACACGCTCTGTTCTCGCTGCTGCCATCAGGAAAGAGGTGTTGGTGCCACAAGGCCCGGACCCCCAGGTTCAGGACCAGCTGCTCCCCCCTACACCCTCAGACACCTCAACGACAAACTCAATCAGGTACCCATTTAAGGACTCTGATGTGTGCACGTTATTGATTTTAGAATATTTATTTTCTGTACTGCACTTTCCTTCTTGTTTACATTTCGATCTTTTGTATATGTATCTTTTCTTCAGTACACTTTCTTTGCACTACCCATAAGTGGTAATTCTGCCAAGCCCACAGGAAAAAGAATCTCTGGGCTCTACGTGATGTCATATATGAATTCTGACAATCAACCTGAAATTTGGTTGACATTTCAGGCCGGAACCCTTCTCCAAGATTGAATGCAGAGGAGAGAAAGCCTGTATAATTTGGATCATGGGCCAATTGGGGATAGGTGGATCAGGGACCCCTGCCTGGTTCACCAATCCCCTGCTGGCCTTCCCACCCCATTCTCATTATTCTGGCTATCTCCCCTCTGCCTCTCAGTATTGTCGAAGGGGTCTGACCCAAAACTTCGACCAAACTTTTTCTCCCACCAATGTTGAACCCACAACCCACTGGTTCTTGAGGGGAGAGCACTACCTGGAGGGCTGTCAGCGCAGGTGAGGAAATGGATAGGGAGCCAGGATGGATAACTAGTCAAGGGAGACCTTGGACCTGATCAGACCAAATGAAAACCTGGGCCTCCTCATCAGAAGATCACAGTCAGTATGAATGGGAAACAACGTCTCCTCCTCACTGACGACCACACAGCAGCACTTCAAGGATGAGTGCTTAGCCCACTGCTCTACCCACAACCGTGTGGCCAGGCCCAACCCCAATGCCATGTACTAACTGGCCAATGACACCACGGTTGTCAACAGAACTACAGATGGCAATGAGAAAGTGGACAGGAGGGGGATTTGAGTGGTGTCACAACAACCTTGCATTCAATGTGAGAAAAACCAAGGATCAATTGTGGGCTTCAGGAGGAAATCGGGAGAACATGAACCAGTCCTCATCAAGAGACAACTGTCTGTCAGGTTGGAAGCCTGTGATAAGCAGGGGTGCCTCAGGGATCGGTGCTGGGTCCCTTGTTGTTTATCATTCATATTAATGATTTAGAGGAGGGGGCGGTTAAGTGGGTAAACAAATATGCGGATGATACGAAAATAGGGGGAGTTGTGGATTGTGAGGAAGGATTTCTTGGATTACAGAAGGATTTGGTTTGTTTGGAAGAGTGGGCTGAAAGATGGCAGATGGAATTCAATGTGGACAAGTGCGGGGTGTTGCATTTCAGTAAAAATAACCAGAATAGGGCATATACAGTTAAGGGGAGGGCATTGAGGAACCCAGAGGAGCAGAGGGACCTGGGGGTTATGGTACAGAGTTCACTGAAGGTGGATTCCCACGTAGACAGGGTGGTTAAGAAGGCATATGGTATGCTGGCCTTCATAAATCATAGTCTAGAGTATAGGAGCTGGGAAGTGATGCTGCAGCTGTTTAAGGCATTGGTGAGGCCAGGTTTGGAGTATTGTGTTCAGTTCTGGTCTCCAAATTATAGAAAGTATATAGATAAGGTGGAGAGGGTGCAGAGAAGGTTTACAAGGATGTTGCCTGGCTTACAGCATCTAGATTACAGGGAGAGATTAAGGAGACTGGGACTTTATTCATTGGAATGTAGACGACTGAGAGGGGACTTGATAGAGGTATTTAAAATTATGAAAGGAATAGATAGACTAGACATAAACAGACTCTTTCCCCTGAGAGAGGTTGGAACAAGAGACCATGAGTTAAGGGTAAGGGGGCCACACTTTAGGAGAAATATTAGAGGATGCTTTTTCAGTTAGCGAGTGGTGGCAGAATGGAATGATCTTCCAAAAGAGATAGTTGTCGCAGGATCCCTTCTATCATTTAAGAGAAGGATGGATGTGTTCATGGAGGTGAGGGGGTTGGAGGGTTATGGGTGGAGAGCGGAAGGGTTGAGCAAATGGAGTTGTTCGAGTGAACCGGTGCGGATTCGAGGGGCCGACATGGCCTGTTTCCGCTCCGTAATGGTTATGTGGTTAAGAGGTCAGCAGTAGAAAGGGTCAAGAACTTCAAATTTCAAGGATCTGCCTGGGGCCTCCACGTCGATGCAATCATGAAGGCGGCTGGCCAGCAGCTGTACTTCGTGAGGAGTTTTGAGATTTGTCAGGTCACCCTTGCAGATTTCTACAGGGGTACTGTGGAGAGCATTCTGAATGGTTGCACCACTCCCTGGTGTGGAGGTGCAATTGAACGGGACAGAAACAGGCTACAGAGAGTTGGGACTCGGCCAGCGCCATCACGGGCACCAGACTTCACTCCATCGCAGCCATGCCCTCTTCACTCAGCTACCATCAGAAGGAGGTGATGACGAACACCCAGCGGTACAGAAACAGCTTCTTCCCCTCTGCCATCAGATTCCTGAACAGACAATGAAACCCAGACATGGCCTCACTTTCTCCTATTTTCTCACTTTATTTAATTATTTTGAAATGTAAATTATAGCAATATTTGCACTATTGACGCTGCCACAAAACAACGAATTTCGTGACGTGCTCAAGCGAATAAGTTCTGCTTCAGAGAAGCAGAACTGTTAGGTCAGAGCCTTTGCTGGGTCACTGGTATTTGTCAAATATACAAACGTGCCCAGGTTTCAATTCCAGCCACCGAGGCAAACCTTGCAGCCGAATGCAAGACCCTACCTGTGCCTTCATCTCATACAGGTCGGCACCGTCCGGCGTCAGCTGAATAGCTTCGTCCCAACGACCAACCGCCTCCCAGTACCTGCGGCAAAGAGGAAAATTAGACCCGGTCGGTGCAGGGAAGAGAGATTTTCATACCAAGTTAGAGTCAAACACAAAAGGCTGCAAATGCTGAGATGGTTGCAAAAATGCACAGAAATGCTGGAGGAACTCAGCCAGTTTTAAATTATTTATAAAAATGTGGACATACAGCACAGTAACAGGCCCTTTGGGCCCCTGACCCTGTGCCACTCAATTACATCCAACTAACCTATAACCCCCAGTACGTTTGAAACAGTAGGAGGGAACTGGAGCCCCCCCACAGGGAAAACCCACGCAGAAACGGGGAAAACATACAAACTCCTTACACACAGCGTAGGATTCGAACCCCGATCCCGATTGCTGGCGTTGTAACAGCGTTGCACTAACCGCTACGCCAACCTTGCCACCCCAGGTCTCAAGTTTATTGTCATCCGACGGCACAAGTACAACCTGTCGAAACAACGTTCTCCGGTCCTCGGTGCAAAACACGCAGACTCACACCCAGACATAACACATATAGACAAACAATACATATGTAGGACAAGTATTTCATCTATATAAATAAATAAATGTTGTTTTGTGAATATGAGAGTCTCAGAGGGTCAGTGCGAGCGGTTCCTTTGGTCGTTCAGCGATCTCACTGCCCGTGGGAAGAAGCTGATCCTCAGCCTGGTGGCGCTGGCTCTGATCCTCCTTGTAGTGTCATAGGGAGAAGTTGGGGGGGGGGGGAGGAGTAAAGATATATAAACATCGTTTCAGGCCAAAGCCCTTCCTCAAGTTGTGAGTAAAAAGCAGGCAGGCGCCTGAATAAAATGGCTGGGGGAGAAGGGAATGAAAGGGCATGGTGAGGAGCATAGACCAACAGACAAAAGGTGAGAACTGGACATGAAGTCAATGTCAATGCCTCCCAGTTGGAGGGTGTTCAATTGGAATATGAGGTGTGGTCTCACTCTGGCAGTGCAAGAGGCCATGGACAGAGCTGGAAGTACATTTTTATACATCTATCCCTAAATTTTGCAAAAGGACCGCGGACCTCGGGCTCACAGGAAGGAGCAGAGATCTTGGGTTCCTGGGCAGAAGCGGGGACCTCAGGCTCCTAACAGCAGCAGGGCCTCGGTGGGGAGGAGTCAGGGATGGGCGCCGTCCAGCATTTTTTTTTGGTGAGAATTAAACATTATTTTAATGCTTAAAAAAGCCTTCCCTTGTCGTTTGTTGTTGTTTAAACACTGGTAGAAGTGATTTGCTGTGGCAGTTTTTATTTAAATGACCCATTCTCTGAAAAATTTTTCATCTGAAATAGGCCCTGTCCCAAGCCTTTTGGATAATTAAAGTTGTACGTATTTGACATACAATCATGACTGAGTTCTGTCCATCTTTTCTCATCAATTGTAATATTCAGATCAACCTCCCATTCCTGTCTAGTTTATGAATTCCCTTTTTAATAGTAACTAACAAAGGATACATTGCAGAAATAAATTTCTTCGTCTAATCTCTTCTGATAAGAACGTCAAACTCACTACAAGCTGGTAAATACATTGTTGGACCTAATTTTTTCCGTAAATATCCCCTCGATTGAAGATAGCAAAAAAGTGTATTTTGTGTAATTCCATATTTATTTCTTAAATGTTGAAACAACATAAATTGACCTTGTTCATAAAAACCTTCTATGTTTTTAATACCATTGTGAAAGAAAATATTTTAAAATAGGTTATTTAAGGTTATTTTGAATTGGAGGTGTTTTAGGTGATATAATTCCCTTTTGTTCCAATTTCACTACTTAGCTTGTTCCAGAGAGTGACCAAATGTTTAAGCAAAGGTGCCTCCTTCACACCAGTTATTGATCCCATTCGAGCACCTTGACGTGCTGGAAGATGGCCTGGTGTCTGCCTGAGATCGGCTCTCAGAGAATGATCTCGCTCAGCAGGTCCTGGAGGGCGGACTGGCTCTCCTGATACGCGGCATCCCCGAGCTCCTCACGCCTTGATGCATTTGCTGTTATTTGAATTTTTATGCTTGTAATCTGTGCATCTTACCGAGCCATGTGGCTGCAGGATGAAAGAATTTTGGTGCATCTGTGCAGCAAACTTCTGTACAATCTCATCTCATCTGACCAAGCCACCTCATAGGGCTGCTTGTGTCCTTACTGTTTCCCCAGGAATATACTGAACATTATACTATATTACTAGATTACAGCAGTTCTTGACTGTAAATCACTCTGGGACTCCCCAAAGCCACGATACACAAAAGTCTGTTCCCAGGACGAGGTCTTTGCTCTGCTGAGCACCTCAGCTCTGTCCTCTGCAATAGCATGGATCTCCCAGTGGCCACCCATTTGGATTCCCCGCCTCACCCCCTTGCTGGCAAGTCTGTCATTGGTTTCACGTACTGTTGGACTGAGACCCCCCCGAAAATTGGAGGAACAACACCTCATCTGTCTGGACACCCTCCAACCGGATGGCACCGACTTGTCTGGGTTTCTGATCGAAACCCCAACCCTCCACCTTTCCCTACGTCTCCTTTCCTACAGCTCTGCGTTCACCGAGACAAAACACACACTGCCCCCCATCAATTCTCACCTTCCCTCTCTCTCCTGTATCTCATTCATGACCCATTATCACCTTCTGTCTATTAGTCCGTGCTCCTCCCCACCGCTCTTCCCTTCTCCGCAGCCTTTTGCACATCCCACCTCCCCTTCTCTGTCCTTATTTCCTTTCCTCCAGCTCTCATTCTCTCTCCTTTCCCCCACTCCTCCCCCGTCTCTTCGCCCAACCTCTGCATTCAGAGCCATCCCCTCCCCTGATCAATTCTCACCTGCTCTCTGCTGCCTTCCTCCAGATCCAATAAACACCTTTTTGTCTGTTGAACTGTGCTCCTCCCACACCGTACCACCCCCACCCAGCCTTTTATTTCAGGCACCTGCCTGCTTTTTACCCATACCTTGCAAAAGGGCTCAAGCCCAAAACATCATATAACATATAACCATATAATGATTACAGTGTGGAAACAGCCCTTCTTATCTGCACCGATTTAAGTGACTCAACTAGTACCACCTACCTGCTCCCTGCCCCTAACCCTCCAACTCCAGTGATATATCTTCACCTTCTATGGACACTGCAAGACCAGCCGAGTTCCTCCTGCATCTCTTAAGTCAAATTTATTGCCATCCGATTGTACATGTACAACCTGACAAAACAGTGTTCTCCGGTCCTCAGTGCAAAATACGCAGACACAACACACATACAGACAAACAATACATATGCAGGACAAATATTCCATCAATACAAGTATATAAATAAATATTGTTTCATGAATATGAGAGTCTCGGAGGGTTCGTGTGAGCAGTTCCTTTGGTCGTTCACTGTTCTCGCTGCCCGTGAGAAGAAGCTGTTCCTCAGCCTGGTGGCGCTGGCTCTGATCCTCCTGGATCTCTTCCCCGAAGGGAGTAGCTGGAAGATGCTGTGTGCTGGGTGGAAGGGGTTCTCAATGATTTTGTGTGCCCTCTTCAGACAACGATCCCAGTCGATCACATTGATCGGGGGAGGAGGGGAGACTCCATTGATCTTCTCTCCCACTCTTACGTTCCTGTGGATTGACCTCCCATCCATTTCTCTGCACCGACCATATCCACACGGTGATCCAGCCGGCCAGGACGCTCTCGATAGAGGCTCCTGTAGAGGTTGACGTGATGGTTGACGGTGCAGTTGCTGTGGGACCTTCCTGACAAGTGAGAAGATGTTGAGTGTCCACAATGGGTCACCAGTTGAGTGAACGCCAAGGAATTTGGTGTCTCCACTCTCTCTACTACAGAGTTGTTGATGTCTATCCTGGACCTCCTGAAGTTCACGATCATCCCCTTCATCTCATCCACGTTGAGACTCAGATTAATGTCACGAGATTTCCCGCCTCTTCTCTGCAGTGCGACTCATCGTTGTTGACTGTCATGTCATCTGCAAACTTGATGACTCTGTTGGAGCTAGATCTGGCGATTTCAGGCTGTGCGCATTCTCACTCTCATTTTCACTCACCACAAGGTCTATTCTGCTGCAGCACAGGGTAGCCACACCACTGTCTCTGGTGAAAATTAGCTGAGGCCATCTGTTATACATCCAACCTCACAGAGAGATGTCAGTGCCACGTCAAAGCACCACCACAGTGGGTCACGGGGTAATGCCTCTGCTCTGCATTGAAGCATACCAGTTTGTAAACTGAGCAAGTTGACAAACATGCTTCTGGGCCAAGGTCAAGAAGTCTCCGGAGACCAGCAACAACTGAGAGATGTTTACAGTCTGCAGAGGCCAAAGTCAACAACACAATAAAAGCCTAAACAAAATGGGGAGTGCGGTTTCCAAATGCAGAATTCAGACATTGGAGTTCTCATTAAACTGCAAATCTGGGCCAAAATGCACAATTCTGATCCAACATTAATGACCAGCCGGTCGTCTCTCTCTCCAGAGGCGCTGGGTTTCCTCTTCACCCGAGTCAGCCACCACCAATCCTGCCCTATTGATGTGATCGACCGGGATCGTTGTCTGAAGAGGGCTCACAAAAGCATTGAGGACCCCTTCCACCCCGCACACAGCATCTTTCAGCTGCTCCCGTCAGGGAAGAGATCCAGAAGGATCAGAGCCAGCGCCACCAGGCTGAGGAACAGCTTCTTCCTATGGACAGTGAGAACGCTGAACGACCAAAGGAAGCGCTCACACTGACCCTCCGAGACGCTCACCTTCATGAAACAATATTCATTTATTTATTTTTGAGGCTGTAACACTAGTCCTGCAGGTGTATTGTTTGGATGTATATGTTATGTCTGGCTGTGTGCCTGCGTGTTTTGCACCAAGGACCAGAGAATGCTGTTTCATCAGGGTGTACTTGTAAAATCGCTTCCACCAGCGTTGTCTCCGCTCCATCCTCAACATCCATTGGAGCGCTTTCATCCCTAACGTCGAAGTACTCGAGATGGCAGAGGTCGACAGCATTGAGTCCACGCTGCTGAAGATCCAGCTGCGCTGGATGGGTCACGTCTCCAGAATGGAGGACCATCGCCTTCCCAAGATCGTGTTATATGGCGAGCTCTCCACTGGCCACCGTGACAGAGGTGCACCAAAGAAAAGGTACAAGGACTGCCTAAAGAAATCTCTTGGTGCCTGCCACATTGACCACCACCAGTGGGCTGATAACGCCTCAAACCGTGCATCTTGGCGCCTCACAGTTTGGCAGGCAGCAACCTCCTTTGAAGAAGACCACAGAGCCCACCTCACTGACAAAAGGCAAAGGAGGAAAAACCCAACACCCAACCCCAACCAACCAATTTTCCCCTGCAACCGCTGCAACCGTGTCTGCCTGTCCCGCATCGGACTTGTCAGCCACAAACGAGCCTGCAGCTGACGTGGACTTTTTACCCCCTCCATAAATCTTCGTCCGCGAAGCCAAGCCAAAAGAAGACTTGTAAAATCAGGCAACAATAAACTTCACACATTTACTTAAATACATCAGTGAAACACAAAGTCTGTAGACACAAAGCATTTACGAACTGGGGCTGCTCGGGGCCCGTGTATCCTACCTGTGAAGCAGGCCCATGCAGCCCCTTACACACTGGACCCTAAATTGCCCAGTCGAACGGTGACCGATTGATTTAAGGGCGCCCCCTACCCCTTCGGTGATGCCAGAGACCCTGTGTTGGCCACAAAAAGGTAAATGTCCGGGACGGCCGTGGAATCAGGGTGGGAGGGCGGGGCGGAGGGCGCTGCAGGAGCCGGAGTGAGCGCAGAGTCGAAGGATTGTCGGGGCTAAGGGAGGAACACAGAGTCGGAAGACTGTCGGGGTGGGGGGAGAACGCTGTCGAGCCAGTAGGGGAACGGCGTCAGGCTGGCGGGGAGTGGAGTGGGCAGTTAAGGAAGTGGAGTTGGGGGGGGGGAGGAGCAATCACCATCCTTCTTACCCACAATCCCCCCCATGCTGCTGGAATCACTCTGATGTTCCACTGGCATGGGGCATTATGGGTAAGGAAGACGGCCATTGCATGCAAGCGCTGACATAATTTTCTACCTGGGCACCCATCGATCGTTTACAAATTATCCAGCAGCAATTACACGGTATGTGCACACGGGTAGACCACTCACCTCCGAGGTGGTTTGCCTACCCATGAAGTGTTGTTTATATTCTACCCCCCAATTGGCCTGCAACTGGCAGGTTGAACTCATGTTACAATCCAATTTGTAAACCCCTACTGTGTTTGTAGTAAAAACACAAAAGTGCTGGAAGAGCTCAGCAGATCTTGCAGCGTCCACATGAAGTGGAGGAGGATGGGTAGCAGGGTTAGTGTAACACTGTTACAGCCATCAAGATCAAATCCCGCCCGCGCTGTCTATGAGGAGTTTGTATCATGACAGAATATAGATATGTTTTGGGAGATAAATTGCGGCAGGGTTTTTAGTGTAGGTCACCTACAAACACTTTAAAACAGATCTTATTTAAAATACTGGAGCTCTGCTCATGCTAGGCATGCTGGCACCAAGAGCCTTTGCAAAAGCTTTGGAGAATGCCCAAGAGACTTCTCTTGTCTCCCAAGAGACAACAACGGATTGTTGTTTACAAAAAGGCAACAGATGAAAGACCTTGTCAGAGCTGCCTTCTGTCTGAGGTGGAACTTCCTGTTCTAAGTGTCATGTGGTTTTGCAAGCACAGAAAGTAAAACTGGCCTTTTCTCTCTGGGGGACAGAGAAAGAGAGAGAGAGCGAGAGAGAGAGAGATCATTTCTACAGTTTACACTCAGCAGCAGCAGCTGGGACTGGAACAGGACAAGCTGGAAAGCTTGTGGAAAACCCCACTGAAAGACGGGTTGTGAGTGCCTAGTTCAGCCTGGTCAGAGCCCTTGTGGTTCATGCAAGAGGAGAGGACTGGCTGTCTAATATTTCACTTGAAATAAGTGAAACAAAAAGGAACTCTGTGGTGACCTGAAAGAAAGAGGTTATCATCTGGAGAACCCTGAGGGGACAGGTTTCTTCAGCAAGACATTGAAGTGGCTGATTAAAAAAGGAATCAGTTGTGGGTGTCAGAGTACAACGAATCTCTGTCTGAAAACCGACAATACCCTTCCTGAGCGGTAACCATTTACCTTTCAAGCACCAAAGCCTGGTGAACTTTATAAATGTTAAATTCTATGCACAGTATAAGAATTGCCTGCAATCAGTGAACTTGGAGGAGTGAGAAGTGAGATTGGACTGTGAATCAAAGAACTTTTCTCAACTTACACACACATTACATACACGTGCGCTTAGAATTAGGAGGGGGTTGTTAGGTTAGTTAAGTCAATAGTGATAAGTTAAAGTGTGATTCTGTTTTCATGTTTAAAGATCATTAAAAGCAATGTTTGTTTAAGTAACCATTGGTCTTGGAGAATATCTAATGCTGCTGTGTTTTGGGGTCTCTGGGCTCAAAACAGTATGTTCTCCCTGTGTCTGTTTTCCCCAGGGGACCTGGTTTCCTCCCACCGTTCAAAGCATAAAAGATTGTTGTTCGATTGGGTGTAAATTGGACGACACGGGTTCATGGGACAGAAAAGTCTGTTACTGTGCTGTATGTTTAAACTTAAAATTTAAGAATATATACCAAGGTTTCGGGCCTGAGCCCTTCCTCAAGGTATGAACAAAAAGCAGGCAGGTACCTGAATAGAAAGGCTAGAGGAGAAGGGAAGAAAGGCCTGGGGGAGGAGCACAGACCAGGAGACAAAAGGTGAGAATTCAACATGAATAAGACCCTTTTCTTATTCTTCTTACCTCTTGATTTGATTGTACATGAGGGACCGTGGTAGAAGGAGTTACTGGAGGGGCAGGACAAAAGCGAGGAGGATGGATGGATCCCTGACAAGCTCCAACTCACTGCTTCACCAGGGATTCCTTCAATCATTTGTCTCCCCCTTGCAATGAGGGATGATAGCCCAGAGAGTCATGCCTTCACCCAACGGCGCAGAGAGCTTTGTAAATGCAAATGGACAAGCGGGCAGGTAAAGGTGCAGAGCCCAGCAGGGAGGGGATCAGAGCTGGGAAAGGTGCAGGATCCAACGAGGAGGGGGTCAGAGCCAGGTAAAGGTGCAGGACCCAGCGAGGAGGGGGTTGGAGCCAGGTATCAGAACACTACAACAGGGGGCCCAGTGGGGAGGGGATCAGAGGCAGGAAAGGTGCAGGGCCCACCAGGGAGGGGATCAGAGACAGGAAATGTGCAGGGCCCAGTGGGGAGGGATTGGAGCCAGGAAAAGGTGCAGGGTTACAGGGAAGGGAGGGTTTAGTTCTTTTTTTTTAAAGGAATATATGGGACGGCACAACATTGAGGGGCAAAGGGCGTGTACTGTGCTGTAGTGTTCTGTGTTATCAGGTGAAGTTGTAAAACCTTGTCCTGTGAAGCATTGGGGGCCTTTTGGTGGTGTGAAAGTTTGATGGGTGGTGGAGGAAGCAAGGAGGTGCTGTGCAGCTTACGATTTCACCACCTTGGTGAGTGTCTGCACTTTCCACAGCACCACCTCCTCCTTCCTGCCATGTGGTGACCAGAGCAGTGCACCATGTTCCGTGTTGTCTAACTACTGTTTTGTACAGTTGCAACACATATGCTCTAATGGAGGTGAGGTGCGCAGGCGCTAGAGTCCAGCACAACGAGATGGGGGAAATTCGGCAAGCCACAGGACACAATGCCCCAGCCTTTGTATTCTATTCAACGACCTCTGAAGGCAAGCACGCCACATGCCAATTTCACCCTACTGGCCTGTGTGGCCACTTCCAGGGAGCTATGCATTTGGATCCCAAGACCCCTCTGTTCATCCACACTTGGTGCCCTACCAATTACTGCACATGCCCCACCCATTTGACTTCCCAAAACGTCTCTTCTAGCAATTGGTCAATAAAAACTGGCTAATCCATTGCAAGTATCTACCTGAGACGCTGCCTCAAGAACGCTGGAGAACCTCAGTAGGTCAAACAGGCATTAATTAGACAGTTCTGGGCCAAAGGTGGCGGTGCCTGTGCTTGGCAGAAGCCACAAGGGGTTGCAGACTGCACGGAGCAGGGCACCAGAAACGGGGAGTTAACCCCCCACCCAGGTTGAGTAGAAGCTGCAGAGATGACCCTATAGGACAGCAACCACAGCAGCGGACCAGCAAGGGGCTCACGTGGCTGAGGGAACCCCACAGGCTGCGGTCGGGGGAACCACACGGACTGCAGGTGCTGGAGACTGGCTCACGGGAACCAGGTGTCGGACCCGGGATTCGAGAGGGCGCTGAGGGCAAGGAGGGCACCCAAAGGGGGCTCGGGTGCTGAATCCTTCCCGATCGAGCAGGAGTCTCTGAGGCTGCAGGAGCTCTGGAGGTGAATCCACAGACACTTAGTGACTCTCTTTTGCTTCCTTTTTAAAATTTAGACATGCATCAAGGTAAAAAGCCCTTTTAGCCCACCAGCCTGTGCCACCCAATTACACCCCATTAACCTACATTTTGGACAGTGGGAGGCAACCGGAGCCCCCGGGGAAAACCCACAGACACAGGGAAAATGGACAATACTGACAGACAAGTGTGGGATTCGAATCTGATCGGTGGCGCTGTAACAGCATTGCACTAAAAACTACGCCAACCGTGCCGCCCTCTTACTCTCCTACTCTAAGAGGTGCCAAGCAACACTAATGGCGACTCTCTGTCTGCCTAACAGCAGGAAGAAGGCGATTTCTTTTATATGACATGTTCCATCCAATTACATAACAATAACAGGATCTTGAATTGTTTTTACTACGATAGTTTTATCCAAACTATTTCCTGTTCACTGCAGCAAGTAAGAAGTTTGGTGTACCTGTACATTGTGCTTGAGAATAAAATCACAATCCTTACCAAACAATGGGCAGGCCACAGCTGGAAATTGATATCTAATTCTGGTCATCACACTCGAGGAAGGAGGAGGATTGCTTCTCAGAGTGGAGACCTGTGACAAGTGGTGTGCCTCGGGCATTGTGCTTTGTCACCTATATCAAAGGTCTGGATGATGTGGTAAATTGGATCGGCAGGCTTGCAGGTGACCCTAAGATTGGAGACGTTGTGGACAGAAAAGAAGGTTTTCGAAGCTTGCAGAGGGATTTGGACCAGCTGGAAAAATAGCAGATGGAATTTAATGCAGACAAGTGTGAGGTGTTGCATTTTGGAAGGACAAACCAAGAAAGGACGTACACGGTGAATAATCAGGCACTGAAGAGTGGGGTAGAACAGAGGGATCTGGGAATACAGATACATAATTCCCTGAAAGTGATGTCACAGGTGGACAGGGTTGGAAAGAGAGCTTTTGGCACATTGGCCTTCATAAATCAAAATACTGAGTTGGGATGTTATGATAAAGTTGTATAGGACGTTGGTGAGGCCAAATTTGGAGGATTGTGTGCAGTTTTGGTCATCAAACTACAGGAAAGATATCAATTAAGATAGAAAGAGTGCAGAGATTTACTGGGATGTTCCCCGTATTTCAGGAACTGAATTACAGGGAGGTGTAAAAAACAGGTTAGGACTTTATTCCCTGGAGCATAGAAGAATGAGCGGAGATTTGATCGAGGTATTTAAAATTATGAGGGGGACAGACAGAGTAAATGTAGGTTGGCTTTTTTCCACTGAGGGTGGGTGAGATACAAACCAGAGGACATGGGTTAAGGGTGAAAGGGGAAAGGTTTAGGGGGAATTTCTTCACACAGAGAGTGGTGGGGGTGTGGAACGAGCTGCCAGCTGAGGTGATGACTGAGGGCTCAATTTTAACATTTAGGAATTGGGACAGGTACATGGATGGGAGGGGTGTGGAGGGCTATGGACTGGGTGCAGGTCAGTGAGACTAGGCAAAATAAAGGGTTTGGCTCAGTCTAGAAGGAGTCTGTTTGGTGCTGTAATGTTCTATGGTTGGAATCTGACGATTGAATCTGAAACATAGTGAGGGGGCAGGGGAGACATTTAGATGAGCATTTGAAACGTGATATAAGAAGGCTGGAGGAAGAAGTTGGGATAGACAGCTAATGTTGGTCAGCACTGACGCAAAGGTCGAAAGAGCCTGCCCCTATGTGACTCAATAAGGCAGTAGGGGATGCTGCATTTCTTGAAGGATTCAATTTATTTTCATGTAATTAAAAACAGGGTCATATTACACAAATTGCCTTTTGCCTGCTGTAAGGCAGACAGATTCGCCATCGGCAAAAATTGCTTGAAACGCCTCTTACAATCAGAGAAAGCGAAGCAAAAGAGAGGGACCTCCCCCCCCCCCACCAGAATCACCGAGTGTCCGTGGATTTGCCTCCAGCGCTTCCGCAGCCCCTGCAGCCACAAAGAGTCCAGCCCAAACCATTGGCAACCCGAGCTCCAGATCCGGACCTCCAATACAATTAGGAACCCTTCAGTGCCCTCTCACATCCTGGATTCAATACCTAGTACCCCTTCAGCCAATTTCAAGCTAATCCCCAGTAAGCTGCAGTGTGGTTTTAATCCCTCGACCCCAGTCGCCAGCAGCTCACAGCCTGTGAGTGTTCCTCGCTACAAGTTACCAACAGTCCACAATCTGTGTGGGTCCTTCAGCCGACGAGCCCATCACATTGGTCCACTGCTGTGGTCACCATCCCATGGGCTGTCTTCTCCTTCTCAGATGGGAGGTGGCTTCCCTGGTGCCCTGCGCCAGTCGTCCGCCTCCCTGGAGTCTACAACCCCTTGTGGCTGCTGCGGAGCACAGGTGCTGCCACCTTGGGCCCAGACCCCGCGGTCATGAAATTTTAAATAGAACCACCGGCTCCATTTGCAGGCTGCTTAAAACCTGCACGGAACTGTCGGTAGTTGGGCTAGGAGGTTGGACCCTGCCAAGCAGTGCTGTGACTCCACTCCCCGATCTTCACGGGGCATCACCACCATTTCTTTTCACTTTGAGAATGCCCATGAAGTGTTCCCTCTGTCTGCCAGGTAACGTTCTGGAATTTGGGAGCAGGGCGATGTTTTGGGAGTCGGTGTCGGACATGTGGCCTGGCCCACACTGCTGGGGACGTGGGCCTGAGAGAGGTCACTGGCATTGGGTTGCTTGTTCTCCTTGTGAAGTCGGGAGGGCTTTGCAGGGATGACCTCGGTGAGCATGCTCCCAGTGCCATAGAGATGGAAAGGGATTTACACAAGGAAGTGTGTTATTATAGTTCACACAAAAACGCTCAAAATATTCGTCAAGTACCATAAGGTTCTTTGTGAACAACGGTTATACTATTGTTACGAGCCCAGAGGACCCCAAAACCCAGCAGCAATAGACATTCACCAAGGCAAGTAGTTACTTAAACAGAAACTGTTTTTATTTATCTTTAAACATGAAAACAAAAATCAAACTTTAACTTATCTCTATTAACTTAACTAACCCAATTTAACCCCATTCTAATTCTAACCCCACGTGAAAGTAATGTGTGTGTAAGTTCAGAAAAGTTCTTTGGTTCACAGTCTAATCTCACTTCTCATTCCTCCAAGTTCACCGGTTGAAGGTAATCCTTAGACTGTGCACAGAATTTAACATGTATAAAGTTCACCAGGCTTTGGTGCTCAAAAGCTAAATGTTTACCACTCAGGAAGGTTCTCGTAGGGTTTGGAGAGAGAGGTTTGCTGTTCCATGATTTCCTCAACTGAGGTACCACCATTAGTCACCTCAATGTCTCGCTGATGAAACTTGCCCCATCAGGGTTCTCCAGATGGTAACCTCTTTCTTTCCGGCTATCACAGAGTTCCTTTCTGTTCCACTTATTCCAAGAGAAACATCAGACAGATAGCACTTCCAGTCATCCGCCGGTCTGGAGCTTTCTGTTTTAGTTCCAACAAGCTTCTCCTGGCTGACACTGTTCAGTCTCTCTCTCTCTCTCTCTCTCTCTCTCTCTCCATCTCTGAGATTCCAACTGCCAGCCACATGTCCTTCTCTCT
The DNA here is from genome assembly GCF_036971445.1 of Narcine bancroftii. Taxonomy (NCBI): domain Eukaryota; kingdom Metazoa; phylum Chordata; class Chondrichthyes; order Torpediniformes; family Narcinidae; genus Narcine; species Narcine bancroftii. Next base: position 162,258,551 of record NC_091469.1, read on the forward strand.
ATCACTTGCAATACCCTCTCCTGCTCCAGCAAACAATAGGAGTTGGTCTTCTGCTCCCATCTGTTATTTTCAGTAAACAATAACCTCTCAATGACCTTTGAGTGAGCATTTTGCAGTGGGGTCAGAAATGTCCAACATAGCCACCCTGACTCCCGTCCAAGACAATGGTCTATTCATTTCCTGACATCATTTCAATTAGCACCTACTTGTGGAATGTGCATAACATTCTCCATAGTTTCTATAAAGTCACTGAATATGAATTCTTCAGTATTTCAAATAAGATCTTAAAGTTTGTGTATGTATGTAACTTACTCTAATTTTACCAATTTATCTCCCAAAAACATTCCCAAATATTACATCACAATTTACAGCCAACGATTCGGGCCTGATCCCTTCATCAAAGTATGAGCAAATAGCAGGCAGGCGCAGGAATAAAACAGTGGGGGGGAGGCGCAGGGGTAGGAGTCTAGGCCCCCAGGCAAGAGGTGGATATCACAAGATAATAGGGAGCATTGACCATCGCCCCATCGAGTCCATCCCACCATTCTAAGCATGAGCTGATCCATCGTCCCACTCATCCCCACTCCCCGGCTTTCTCCCCGTAACTCTTGATGCCCTGACTAATCAAATACCTGTCAATCTCTGCCTTAGATACACCCAACAACCTCGCTTCCACAGCCGCCTGTGGCAACAAGTTCCGCAGGCTCGTGACCCTCTGACTAATGAAATTTTTTCTGCATCTGTTTCAAATTCACACCCTTTTATCCTGAAATTATGCCCTCTGGTCTTAGAATCCCCTCCCATGGGAAACAACCTTGCCACATCTACTCTGTCCAGGCCTTTCAGCATTCAAAATGCCTGTATGAGGTCCTCCCGCATCCATCTGTACTCCAACAATTACAGTCCTCGAGCTGACAATCATTCCTCAAACGCTAGCCCTTTCATTCCTGGTATAACTCTGGTAAATCTGCCCTGAACCCTCTCCAATGCCAGCACGTGGGAGGGATGGGGGAGACTGAGGAGTGGCCAAAAGGTAACTGGAGAACTTGATGTTAATGCCGTCCAGTTGGTGAGTGCCCAGACAGTGTTGCTCCTTCAGAGTAAGGGATCACTGGTGCCAGGTCGATCCAGTTCCAGTTTATTTATCATCCAATTGTACAAAATGGGTGACAGGGGAAAGTGGAGGAGGGAGAGGGCCTCAAGTGTTTAATGTGGGCTCAGTTTTAACATCAAGGAGAATTTGGGCAGGTACATGGATGGGAGGGGTATGGAGGGCAATCAACTGGGTGCAGGTCAGTGGAACCAGGCAGAATAATAGCTTGGCACAGACTAGAAGGGCCAAAGGGCCTGCTTCTATGCTTTGGAAGCAAGTATAACCCAACGAAACAGTGTTCTCCGGCCCTCAGTGAAACACACCCAGACAATACACACACAGGACTTTGCAGACTTAATCAGTGATACATATGCAGTGCATATGTACATAATAAATATTGTTTAACAAATTGTTGAGTCAGGGAGGGTTTGTATGAGCCGTTCATCAGTCTCACTGCCCGTGGGAAGAAGCTGTTTCTCTGCCTGGTGGTGCTGGCTTTGATCCTCCAGTTTCCCTCATGACAATATGGTACAAGCCTCCTGTCACTTCCCAGCCATCACTCCTGCCTGTGGGACTGTGCCCCTCCACCATTTTGTTTGGGCACCTGCTGACATTTTGTCCACACCTTGATGAAAGGCTCAAGCCCGTAACATTGCTTACGTATCTTTACCTTTGCTTTATAAAGTACGCTGTTTGACCTGCTGAGTTTCCTGTTATCAGACTCCTGAACAAGCTCCACTTAAGGAAAATAAGGTCGCCTTTGCTTTCCCTTGCCTAATCATTCTCGTCGGTAATTGCATTTTGCACTGTGCCTCACTTCTTGGACGAAGTTTGGGGTCTCTAGCTGGCGTCACCAAACAAAGGATATCAATGGACCTTGGCAAACACGACGATGAACTTGAACAGCATGCTGCAGTCTTCAAAGTGTGCTGGGGGCTCGGGTGGTCAATGCAAGATGGAGAAGGGGCTTCCAGAAGATCCCACAGAACCAAAACTGCCCATGAATATTTGACAGGACCTTACTGTCCGTGATTCAGCTCTCACCTTCGACCATGAGACATAAGAGCAGACCATTCAGCCCATCCAGTCTGCCCCACCATTCAATCATGAGCTGATCCATTTCCCCATTCAGCCCCTTTGCCCGGCCTTCTCCCCAGAACCTTTGATGCCCTGGCTAATCAAGACCCTGTCAATCTCTGCCTTAAATACACCCAATGACCAGGCCTCCACAACCGCCTGGTCCAGATTCACCACCCTCTGGCTGAAGAAATTCCTCCTCATCTCTGTTCTAAGTGGACGCCCTTCAATGCTGAAGTTGTAACATGAGAGGCTACAGTCTTGAGATGCCGGGAGAATGAAAGAGGTGCCGTAATTTAAATGTAACAGGCCCTTTTGACCCACAAGTCCGTGCCACCTACAACCTATAACTCCTGATTGCTGGCGCTGTAACAACGTTGAGCTAACAGCTACGCCAACCATGCTTTATACATTTGGACAGATGGTAATGAAGTTAGGAGTTGAATCACACTTCAGTTCAGATGAGTCAGACCTTCAGCTAATCTATTACCTCAACTCTGATCGAAACCAAAGCCACGAAAGCTTTTAGATCCATCACAGTAAACAACGAGGAGATCCCCACGGATTTACTGCTGCTGGACAGCTTACACTCAGCACTGGCAAGGAATAAGCTCCAAGTATGCTTGTGTAAACATCATTGTTGTTTTGTTATATTAGAAAATGCCAAGAACTTTGATGACAGAGGATGTTACTTAACAGTTAGGGGGAGTTGAAAGTCGTCATTCCCAGCATCTGAGCTGGTCAACGGTGTGGGGGGAGGGGGGGGGTGAGGGAGGTTGGCAAGAGGTTGCAAAGCGGAGTACGAATGGGGTTATGCGCAGCCTAGCACTGTACAAACTTCCTCATTCGTGAGCACGGTGTTCCCAGGGAGAGACAGACCCTCTGGGGCCGAGTGGAGGCAACACATCTCTGCGCTGGGAGACCTTCCATCCATTTCCTGCTGTCACTTTGCATAAAGGGCACAAGAAAGCAACACTGTGACCAAAATTCTTATCGACTTTTAGCAAAGTATTAAACCTGGGTAAAGAAGTTCCTGCAGGGAAATTCAACCATTGACAGGTTACTCCTCCCACCCCTGGCAATGCATTCCAAGCACCTACTCTCAGTGTAAAAAAAACATACCTTAAACATCTCTCCTAAACTTGATGCAAGATAGAGAAGACGTTGAGAGCAATCTTATACAGATCTCCTCTGCTGTTTGCTGATCCTGCCCTGGGAAACAGGAGCTGCCTGTCCACCCTATCTAGGCCTCTCCTAATCTTGTCGACCTCTATCAAGTCTCCTCTCATTCTTCTACACTCCAAAGAAAAAAGCCCCAGCTCTGTTAACCTTGCCTCATAAGACACGTTCTCCAATCCAGGCAACATCCTGGTGAATCTCTTCTGCACCCCCTCCGTAGCTTCCACATCCTTCCTGTCATGGGGCAACCAGAACTGAACACAATATTCCAGATCATGGCTGCCACTGACGGACTGGGTGAAGAGCCTGTTTCTACCCTCTACTGTGGTCTCAGAAATGTTACAGAACAAAATATGATCCCCAGACCACACATGTATTGGCCAGACAGGCTGAAGCTTGGGTAAGATGTGAACCTAGTGTGTCCATGGGGTGGAGTGAGAGGGTTTCGGGAGGGGTTTGCGGAGCCAAGGGCAGCTGCCCACAGGACAGAGTTGTTCAATGTGGGAAGCCAAGTTAAGTTTACTGTCATGTACAGGTAAAACGTGACTTAACAGTGTTCTCTGGTCCTCAATGCAAAACACGCAGACTCACAACCAGACATCACACACATACAGGCAAACTATGCACACGCAGGACAAGTATTTCATCTTTATAAATACATAATAAATATGGTTATGGACAAGCGAGAGTCTCGGAGGGCTAGTGTGAGCCATTCCTTTGGTCGTTCAGCGTTCTCACTGCCCGTGGGAAGAAGCTAATCCTCAGCTTGGTGGTGCTGGCTCCGATCCTCTTGTATCTCTTCCATGACAGGAGCAGCTGAAAGATGCTGTGTGCTGGGTGGAAAGGGTCCTCAATGATTTTGCGCCCCCTCTTCAGACAACGGAGAATGGTCTCATCACACCTTGTAGATGGTGTATGTGGATTTGAGGTTTGCCCATAGGATTGCTCTGTAGCCACACTGTATCTGGTTCCTGCACAGAACATAGAGCATTCCAGCACAGTACAGGCCCGTCAGCCCATGATGTTGAGCTATTCAATTATAAACCTACTCAACAAACTAAACCCTACCTCATAACCCTCTATTTTTCTTCCATCCTTGTGCCTGAGTCCTTTAAATGCATCTATTGTACCAGCCTCCACCACCACCAGGCACCTACTATTCTGTATAAAAATTTACCCGTGACATCCTACCTGGCTTGCTAAGTTTTTCCAGCACCTCTCTCTACTGCTCTTGAGCACTCGGCAGGCCTGCGCTCCTGGGCTATTCTTGGTCTGCGATCAAGCAACCGCTCACTCCCCGCGCCCCAAGCACTCAGCTCCGAGTGTAGGCTCTCTGTGCGTCTCAGTGCAGCCGAGCGGCCCGGCTCCGCTAATCTTAACGTCTGGTTCCATGAGAAGAGCAGGCGGCGACTCCTGGTTGCTGTACTTGGCGCTCATCTCCAGTAACCATCACGCAGAAGCAGGGTTATCACGGACAAGGTGGGGGGAGGCAGTGTGCCAGCAATCCTGCTCTCCCTCTCCACCCCTCCACTGTGTTCACTCTGGACTCTGCTTCCCACACAGAGGGATCCCCTACCAGTGCGTTAATTATTTGTTTCTTATCGTTCCACGTGCACTGAGTTTCTCCACCATGATGGTGTTTGACATTCAACCACAGCATCTGTAAACTTTCTTGTTCAACGCCCCCCACCCCCCACAAAAGTCTCTTTTATGTTTCCTTCACTTGTCAACTAAAAGGAGTTAATTTGATGAAAAAAAATTATTTACCTAGAGGATTGGTTAGTGAAACGCTGTTAGAATCCCACGCTGTCTGTAAGGAGTTTGTACATTCTCCCTATACTCTGCATGGGTTTTCCCTGGGGGCTCCAGTTTCTCCCACCCTTCAAAACGTACCGGAGATTGTAGGTCAACTCGATGTAATTGGGTGACACAGACTTGTGGGCCAGAAAGGCCTGTTACCGTACTGTAGATCGACATAAAAATTTTTTAAAAATAAATGTAATACTAGCTGAAGGTTTCTGATCTTTGAATGGTGAGAAATTGGTCATGCATTAGTACCTTTATCCTGTTCATACAAACCCTTCTTGGGGTGGGGGGGGGGTGCCTGAGGTCTGGGCCTTATGTCCTCCTCACTCAGGGAAAGTGCGCGCGTAATACATCACCTCTCCTTTCTCAGAGTAGTGATCGCCACATGGCCGCTGTCTGGCTCACCAGGCAAGAGGTCACTGCAAACGCCCTCTCCTACATGACTGCGTCCATTGCAACACCTTCTTGTGGTGAGCCCCGTTTTCACTGAGTTTGCCATGCGACCTAGAGTTCAGCGGTATAACTGGATGGGTAGGCTGGGCTTGGTTCCTGCCTAAGAGAAGGATTTCAAACCTGGGCAGATGGGGCTTGTTAGCCTCGTCAGCCACCCATCTAGGAGAGATGGACCCTCCGACTTAACCCCTATGACCCCAGGACCTGACTGTCACCCTCCCAGCTTGCTGGGCCATGGCAAATAAAGCCCGAGTGTAAAAGGTGGGGCCAGTACTGCGCACACTGCACTTCCCCTAAAAAATCCGTTGCACAAGCTCGAAGGAAAGGCCCAGGTCTCCAATCCTTCCTAAATCTTCATTTGCGAAGCCAAGCCTTGACAAACCCTCCATGACTCAACTATTTAACAAATAATGTTTATTTAATTTCATATTTGTATACACATACTGTGCATATGTATCATTTAATTTTATATTTGTATACACATACTGTGCATATGTATCATTTGTCTGTAAGTACGTCTGTATGAGTGTTTGCAATGTGTTGCACTGAGGAGTGGAGAAATGCTATTTCGTCAGGTTGTACTTGTCTTCTTTGGCTTGGCTTCGCGGACGAAGATTTATGGAGGGGGTAAAAGTCCACGTCAGCTTGTAGTCAGTTGATAAATAAACTTGAACTTCCTTTTCCCTCACCTTTGTTCTCTGTTCACTGATTCTTTGCCAGAGGCACGAACTTCTCTCTGGTTGGTTCCAGATCATTTTTCAAAAAATTTTACAACACCCCAACTATATTCCCCACAAGTTCCATTGAAGGAGAACAACCCCAACTCTTCCAGTTTATTCATAACTAAACTCACTCACCCCCGAAACTGTCCCAGTACGTTTTCTGCATGTGCACGCTGCCAGAACTATTCAAATAAGAACTAGAGCGAGGGACATGTATCAGCTTGAGCCCTTCATGGTGAATGGTCAGTTCTGCATCTTTATCTTTGCTATGTAAAGGACACGGTTTGACCTGCTGAGTTTCTCCAACCTCGTGTTTTTACATCAAGTGCCTTGCTGCTTTGTAAAAGAATGCAGAGGGTTGTAAATATTCAGAGAAGGGGCCTGTGACTTGTGTTGCCAAGCCAGTAAATTTCCACTTTATAACAGGATCCCACTGCCAGACACATCTTCCCCTCTCTGGCTTCTGGAGGGACTCCCTCGTGCACTCATCCCACCCCACCAAAATCGCCCCTCAGAATCTTCCCCGTGGCCAAAGGAGGTACCTCACTTGCGGCCACACATCCTCCCTCACCACCGTCCTGGGCCCTAAAACAGGACTTTCATGTAAAGCAACACTTCACTTGCGTCTCCGCAGGATTGATTTACTGCATCTGGTACTCCCTTTGTGGCCTTCTCTACATCGGAGAGACTGGGCACAGACAGGAAGATCATCTCACTGAGCACCTTTGCTCTGTCCACACTAGTGACAGAGACCTGACCAAAGCCAAACATTTCAGTTCTGGATCACACTCCCATACTCATATGTATGTCCATGGTCTCGTGTACTGTCCCACCAAGACCACCCGCAAATTGGAGGAACAACATCTGATTTTCCATCTGGGCATTCTCCAGCCAGATGGCATTAACATCAACTTTTCATTTACTGCTAACATGCTCTCCCCTCTGATGAACAGTGCATAGCTTAATGCCGATAGGTAATACTTGTCACGTGGGAGAAGACTGTTTTTTGATTGGTTAAGTCAGATTGCTTGGGGTTTACAAACCCATGCAGTTGTATGTTCGGAGAGCTCCTGGATCGCCGCTAAGCTTGTGTAATAAAGAAGTTCCGGGAAACTCCAATCCTTGCCATACGTTTACTAACGAATAGAGTACCCATGCTGGTCCTGGAAGTCGTCTGGCCACCCCAACCTCATTTGGTCCCAATGACCTTATCTGGCCAACCCCGACCTCATCTGCCCGCCCCCAGACCTTGTCTGCACCTTCCTGACCTCATCCGGCCCCCAACCTCATCTGGACCCTCCGACCTCGTCTGGCTCCCTCCTGACCTCGTCTGGACCCTCCTGACCTCATCTGGACCCCCTATCCTAGCCACCCCAACCTCATCTGGATACCCCCCCCCCCCGACCTCGTGTGAACCACAAGATCTCAACGTCACAAGATAAAGGAACAGAAGCAGGCCACTGGGCCCATTGAGTCTGTTCCATGATTCTACACTAAGCTGAAAAAAACACACAGATGCTGGAGAAACTCACCAGGTCAAACAGTGCCTTTATGTAGAAAAGGTGATGTATCTTTACCTTTGCTACATAAAGGCCCTGTTTCACCTGCTGAGTTCTCCAGCATTTGTGTGTTTTTTCACTTAACCATGGTGTCAACAGAATCCTGTGTTTTACCTACACTAAGATGAACTACGCTCACACCTAGTTCCATTTTCCAGCCTTTTCCCCATATCCCTTCATACCCTGACTAATGAGATACTTCTCCCATTTCCTGTTTAAATGCTCCCAGTGATTTGGCCTCCACTGCTCTGTGCGGCAGTGAGTTCCACAGATCCACGACCCTCTGACTAAAGAAGTTCCTCCCTCCTCCTCTGATTTAAATAGATAGCTTCTGATTTTAAGACTGTGACCCTTTGTCCTTGATTCACCCACCAAGGGAAACATCCTATCTCCATCCACTCTGTCAAAACCTTTCAATATTCAAAATGTCTCTGACCTTGTCTGGCCTCCCCAACCTCGTCTGGACCCCCCAACTCGTCTGGACCCCCCCCAACTCGTCTGGACCCCTCAAATCAACTGGACCCTACACCCGACCTTGTCTGGCCAACTCTGACCTCATCTGGACCCCCCCCCTCCGACTTCGTCTGGCCCACTCTGACCTACCCTGCCTCCCTCACACCTCGACTTCCCCCCAACCTTGTCTGCCCCCAACCATGTCTGCCCCCCCCCCCGACATTGCCCGACCCTCCCCCAACAACAATCAGCCCAGACCACCTCCCCCCCCCCCACAGACCAACGAACCTGTTTGGCAACCCTTGGTTAGTGGTCCTATTATCCCTGACAATAGAAACAATGGCATCTTAATTTAAATTTCAATTTTAAACTTAGGCATACAGCACAGTAACTGGCTATTTTGGCCCACCAGCCCTTGCCACCCAATTACACTTACACCTACATTATGCTTTGAAGGGTGGGAGGAAATCGGACCCCTCGGAGAAAACCCATGCAGATATGGGGAGACGTGTATAAACTCCTTACAGACAACGTGGGATTCGAACCCCAATGGTGGAGACTGGTACAATAGGGTCATTTAAAAGACAGGCACATGAATGTAAGAAAAATTAGAGGGTTATGGGTATGAGGTTGGGAAGGGTTTGTTGTGGAGTAGGTTTACATGGGTCAGCATAACATTGTGGGCTGAAAGGCCTGTACTGTGCAGTAATATTCTATGTTCTATCTCCAATTAAACAGATGATATCTGCCAACACAGGTTTTGTTTCCCTCTATTCCCTGCCTCTTTGCATATCTGACTCAACCCCACTATTGTAGGTGCTTCCTCCACTACCCCGGCAGCCCATTCAGAACACCCACTGCTCTCCGTGTAAAACAATATTGCCCCACACATTTTCATTCAACATCCCCCTCTCACTGTGAATCTCTACCCTCCAGACCTAGGAGGAAGACTAACAATCTACCTGACCAGGGCCTCTCCATTTTATAAACCTGTCAGATCCCAGCACTATAGAGAAAGGAATCCCTTGCCCAGCGTCTCCTAGAACCAGAGAACATTACAGCACAGAATCTGGCCCAACAGCTTTCTAGTCCGGGCCGAAACATTACTTTGCCTAATCCCACTGACCTGCATCCAATCCAATAGCCCTCCATACCCCTCCCATCTATGTACCTGTCCAATTCTTCTTCTAGGTTAAAATTAAGCCCACATTCACCACATCAGCTGGCAGCTCTCTGTGTGAAGATGTTCCCTCTAAACTTTTCACCTTTCACCCTTAACCTCTGGTTTGTATCTCACCCACCCTCATAATTTTAAATACCATCAAATCTCCCCTCATTCTTCTAAGCTCCAGGGAATAAAGTCCTAACCTGTTTAACCTTTCCCTGTAACTCAGTTCCTGAAGTCCCAATAAATCTTCTCTGCCCTCTTTCTACCTTATTGATATCTTTCCTGTAGTTCGGTGACCAAAACTTCACACAATCCTCCAAATTTGGCCTCACCAATGTCTTCTAGAACTTTACCTTAACATCCCAACCCTGTCTAACTCTGGCAATAATTTCAGGGAATTATGGATCTGTATTCCCAGGTCCCCCTGTTCTACCCCATTCCTCAGTGCCCGACCATTCACTGTATATGTCCTTTCTTGGTTTGTCCTTCCAAAGTACAAACCTCACACTGGCCTACATTAAATTCCATCAGCCATTTTTCCAGCTGGAATTAGTTGCTGCAAAGAGATCTTGGACTAAGCTGTGGCAATACTTTAGATAGGCAGCTGCTAAATGCACACGCTGTACACCTTCAGCGCACTGCCCTTCCTCATGGCAGACCATCCCCAACCGCCTTTCTCTCAAAGGGTGTGGGCTCCACCGTTGATAGACCATCCCTAACCATCCTTAGGAAGTGGTGGTTGCTGATGTAGCCCTTGGACCCATAGTCCTGTCCTGAAGCACTGACCATTGTTCCAAGCCCAGAGGACCCCAAAACCCAGCAGCAATAGATATTCACCAAGACAAATGGTTACTTAAACAAAAGTTGCTTTTAATTATCTTTAAACATGAAAATAGAATCACACTTTAATCTATCTCTATTGACTTACTTAACCCCTTCCAATTCTAAATGCACATGTATGTAATATGTGTAAGTTCAGAAAAGTTCTTTAGTTCACAGTCCAATCTCACTTCTCATTCCTCCAAGTCCACTGGTTGCAGGCAATTCTTAGACTGTGCACAGAATTTAACATTTGTGAAGTTCACCAGGCTTTGGTGCTTGAAAGGTAAATGGTTACCGCTCAGGAAGGTTCTTGTCGGTTTTCAGAGAGAGAGATTTGTTGTTCCAGGACATCCACAACTGATGTACTTCCATCAGTCACCTCAGTGTCTTGCTGACGAAACTTGACCCATCAGGGTTCTCCAGATGATAACCTCTTTCTTTCAGGTCACCACAGAGTGCCTTTTGGTGTCTCTTATTCCAAGTGAAACATTAGACAGCCAGTCCTCTCTTCTTGCATGAACCACAAGGATTTTGACCAGGCTGTCTTCCAAATGAGCTTGCCAGCTTGTCCTGCTCCCGTCCCAGCAACTTCCGCTGACTGTAACACCGTCAAGTGATCTCTCACTTTCTCCCTGAGAGAAAGTCTGTTTTTTATTCCCTCTCTGCTTGCAAAACCACATGATCCTCTTACAACAGCGGCTCCTCCAGACAGCAGCGGCTCCAACATGTTCTTTCATCTGTTGCCTTTTGCAGACAACAATCCATTAGAAGTCTCTTGAGCACTCTTCAAAGCTCTTGCAAAAGCTGTGTAACCAATATGTCTAGCATGGGGCAGAGCTCCAGTATTTCAAATAACATCTGTTTTAAAGTGTTTGTATGTGACCTACTCTAACAAATCTTTCCCAATATATCTCCCAAAAACATATCTTTATACATATACATATATATATATATATATATATATATATATTCTGTCACATCATCCATTTCTCTCCACAGATGCTGGCCAACCTGCTAAGACTATCCCAGCTTCTCTCTGTTTGCTCAAGACTCCAACACCTGCAGTTGCTGTGCTTGACAATGCCACACTGCCAATCGGGAGGGAGGGAGTTAGACCCAGCAACGGATCATTCACTCCCTCTGCTGGAGATCTGGTCAATGACAGAACAGACAGCACAGATCTAGATGACAGGCATTGCTTTGGGTTCTGTAACACCACACACCAAAGCACAGAGGAACTACCAAGACACTTGGTGACTCGGCAGAGCGGGGGGGGGGGAATGGGATGGCCGATTCTCTTTTGCTTCTCTTTCTCTAGCCCCTTTCGCAATTCCCAGGAATCGAATGCCAATCGGCCTTGAAAGTGATTAACCATCTTCTGATGTGTTGTTGTGTATGATTTGTGTATGTGGGTGCATATGTGTGTGCGTGGGTGGGTGTGTGTGTGTAGGTTCATGTGTGTATGGGTGTGTTTGTGTATGGGTGTGTGTTTGTGTGGGTGGGCGCCGGGGGGTGGGCGCCGGGGGGTGGGCGCCGGGGGGGTGGGCGCCGGGGGGGTGGGCGCCGGGGGGTGGGCGCCGGGGGGTGGGCGCCGGGGGGTGGGCGCCGGGGGGTGGGCGCCGGGGGGTGGGCGCCGGGGGGTGGGCGCCGGGGGGTGGGCGCCGGGGGGTGGGCGCCGGGGGGTGGGCGCCGGGGGGTGGGCGCCGGGGGGTGGGCGCCGGGGGGTGGGCGCCGGGGGGGTGGGCGCCGGGGGGTGGGCGCCGGGGGGTGGGCGCCGGGGGGTGGGCGCCGGGGGGTGGGCGCCGGGGGGTGGGCGCCGGGGGGTGGGCGCCGGGGGGTGGGCGCCGGGGGGTGGGCGCCGGGGGGTGGGCGCCGGGGGGTGGGCGCCGGGGGGTGGGCGCCGGGGGGTGGGCGCCGGGGGGTGGGCGCCGGGGGGTGGGCGCCGGGGGGTGGGCGCCGGGGGGTGGGCGCCGGGGGGTGGGCGCCGGGGGGTGGGCGCCGGGGGGTGGGCGCCGGGGGGTGGGCGCCGGGGGGTGGGCGCCGGGGGGTGGGCGCCGGGGGGTGGGCGCCGGGGGGTGGGCGCCGGGGGGTGGGCGCCGGGGGGTGGGCGCCGGGGGGTGGGCGCCGGGGGGTGGGCGCCGGGGGGTGGGCGCCGGGGGGTGGGCGCCGGGGGGTGGGCGCCGGGGGGGTGGGCGCCGGGGGGTGGGCGCCGGGGGGGTGGGCGCCGGGGGGTGGGCGCCGGGGGGTGGGCGCCGGGGGGTGGGCGCCGGGGGGTGGGCGCCGGGGGGTGGGCGCCGGGGGGTGGGCGCCGGGGGGGTGGGCGCCGGGGGGTGGGCGCCGGGGGGTGGGCGCCGGGGGGTGGGCGCCGGGGGGTGGGCGCCGGGGGGTGGGCGCCGGGGGGTGGGCGCCGGGGGGTGGGCGCCGGGCGGTGGGCGCCGGGGGGTGGGCGCCGGGCGGTGGGCGCCGGGGGGGGGCGCCGGGGGGGGGGCGCCGGGGGGTGGGCGCCGGGGGGTGGGCGCCGGGGGGTGGGCGCCGGGGGGTGGGCGCCTGGGGGTGGGCGCCTGGGGGTGGGTGCCTGGCGGTGTGTGGAGGTGGGTGTGGGAGTGTGTGGAGGTAGGTGTGGGAGTGTGTGGAGGTGGGCGTGGGAGTGTGTGGAGGTGGGCGTGGGAGTGTGTGGGGCTGGGTGTGTGTGCGGGGGTGGGTGGGTGTAAGTGTGGAGGTGGGTGTGGGAGTGTGTGGGGCTGGGTGTGTGAGGGGGTGGGTGTGTATGTGGGGCTGGGTGTGTATGTGGGGCTGGGTGTGTGTGCGGGGGTGGGTGGGTGTAAGTGTGGAGGTGGGTGTGGGAGTGTGTGGGGCTGGGTGTGTGAGGGGGTGGGTGTGTATGTGGGGCTGGGTGTGTGTGCGGGGGTGGGTGGGTGTGTGTGCGCGGGGTTGGGTGGGTGTGTGTGTGTGCGGGGTTGGGTGGGTGTGTGTGTGTAGGTGCACGTGCATGTTGCCTGTTTCAAATTCCCCAGAGTGTGAGTAAACTGTGTCCAAGACTTGTTACTCTTTGAACCCGTTAAACCCATTCTCCCCATCACAGAGACATTCAGAGGACACTGGCATTTGATGGGAGGATGGCGATGTCCATAACATTACTTCAACATGGTTGGATGGCACGGTTGGCATAGCGATTAGTGCAACGCCTTTACTGCGCCAGCGATTGGGATTTAGGTTCAAATCCTGCCCTGTCTGGAAGGAGTTTGGATGTTCTCCCTGTGTTTTCGTAGGCTTTCCCAGGGTGCTCCGGTTTTGAAACATACTGGGGATCATCGAAGACATGAAGATGGCTGCAGTGGTTGGAGGTCAAATGACATCTCTGCAGGAGTTCCCTAGGGTCGTGTCCAAGATCTTCCTGTCTTCAGGTGCTTCATTTGAGACCCTGGGTACTGGGGCAAAGGGGTAGAGAGAGATTCCGTCTACACTTTCCCATCATAAATCTGTGTACCTTGATCTTCACTCAGCCTCCTTCATCCCCAAGGAAGTCACAACCAGCATCTTATTGCCACCATGGATCAGGTCAAACCAGCCAAATCCCTGGTGACTCTGCACTGCGTTCTCCTCAATGCCCTCACATCGTGTCTGCCATGACCTGGACTGCAAACAATAGTCCAGGTGAGGGCTCAGTAACCTCTTCTAAGGTTGTAACGTGCTCTCTGAGCTTTCATACTGTAACCTCGGGAGTCAAGGATCATCTCAAAAAGGGTGAATCACAGCATGTTCGAATTTCTCAGACATGGGCGGCAAGGTTAGTCCGACTCTCTTACAGCACCAGCGAACCGGGTTCGAATCTCGTGCTGTCTATAAGGAGTTTGTACGTTTTCCCAGTGTCTACATGGCAATCCGGTTTTCTCCTACACTTCAGAACGTACAGGGTTGTAGATCAATTGGGTGTAATTGGACAGCACGAGTTTGTGGGCCTATTACCGTGTTATATGTCTAAATTAAATTAAAATATTAAAATTAAAACACCACCATCTGTTTGCTCCACCGACTTAGCACACTTTTCACACTATTTCCAAATGTGAATGTTATTTTTCTCCCTCTTCCTTCTGTAGTAATGGTGCATTTTATGTCCGTAAGCAAGAGAATGCAGATGCTGGGGTCAAGGGCAATGCACGAAAATATTGGAGAAACGCATCCCAGTCACACAGCGCTAGAGGAAGTAAAAGGCCATCGACGTTTCAGACGCGAGGCCTTCATCAGAAATGTGAAAGAGCAGGCAGATGCCAGAATAGAATGGTGGAGGGGAGGGGGAGGAGGCGAGGAGAGGAGGGGGGGAAGAGTGACGCAAGCAAAGGTGAACAGGCAAGAGGTGGCTGCAGTTGGGAAGGCTGAAGAGGAAAAAAGCTGAGGTGATAGAAGGGATGGGTGAACTTGCAGGTTGAGGCGGTGGTGAAGAAGGTAAATGTGATACTGGCGTTCATTTCAGGGGGAATAGAATATAAGAGCAGGGATATGATGTTGAGGCTTTATAAGGCCCTGGTGAGGCCTCACGTGGAGGATTGTGAGCAGTTTTGGGTTCCTCATTGAGAAAGGATGTGCTGATGTTGGAAAGGGTTCAGAGGAGGTTGATAAGAATGATTCTGGGAAAAAAAGGGTTATCATCTGAGGAATGTTTGGCCTTACTCGTTGGAATTTTGGAGAATGAGCAGGTATCTCATTGAATCATTTTGAATGTTGAAAGGCATGGACAGATTAGATGCAAAAAAGTTGTTTAATATGGTGGGAGAATCTAGGACAAGCGGGCAAAACTTTGAGATTGAAGTGCATCCGTTCAGAGCAGAGATGAGGACAGGCTCATGGGAACCAGGTATCGGAGGCAGGATTTGAGAGGGTGCTGAGGGCAAGAAAGACTGTCAGAGGGCCTTGGGCACTGAAGGCTTCCTGATCGTGTCAGAGGTTTGGATCTATCCAACAGATAGAACAGGCTGCAGAGGCTGCGGGAGGGCTGGAGTCGAATCCACAGTCTCTGTGACTCTGAAGGGACTCTCTTTGGCTTCTCTTTCCCTCATACTATAATGGGCACTGGGCAACACTAATGGCCATAGACCAGTGGTTCTCAACCTTTTTCTTTCCACTCACATCCCACTTTAGGTAATCCCTATGACATCAATGCTCTGTGATTAGTAAGGGATTGATTAAGGTGGGATGTAAGTGGGAAGGGAAGGTTGAGAATCACTGCTCTAGATCCAATTGCTACTGAAATATTTTGCTTGAGAAAAATTGTCATTGGCCTATTTCCTTTGGAGCTCTGAAACCCTGCACATGATGAGTCCATTAGGTACAATTAAACAGTGGTTTTCAAACATTTTTCTTCCCACTCACATACCAATTTAAGCAATCCCTTATTAATCACAGAGCACCTGTGGCTTAGGGATGTGAGTGGAAAGAGAAAAGTTGAGAACCACTGGTCTAGAGGGTTCCACCCACACCCCATGACCCTAGGGGATATCCCACCTACACCCCATGACCCTTAAAGGGTATCCCACCCACACTATGACCCTGGGAGGTACACTCCATGACTCAGAGGTTCCCCCCTCCCATCCCCAGACTGCAGGCTCCCCAGTCCCCATTCACCTGCCATTCTCTGACAAGAAGACCCCTTCCTCCTTGAGCCTCTTGCTCTTCACAGCGCAGTCCTCCAACAACGTCTCTCGCTGCCGCTTGGTGACATGCAGCCAATCCACATCGGCATCAACCAATCCACTGTCTGCCGCCGCTGCCTCGAAGATCTGGGAGGCTGCCTTGGACACCTTCTCCCCCACCTTCCTCTTCCATCTAAACGACGTCATCCTGCAGGTGAGAGATGAGGGAGAGGGCAGAGATAGGACTGGTTCAAGTCAAGTTTATTGTCATCTGATTGTACAAGTACAATCCGACGAAACAGCATTCTCCGGGACCTCAGTGTAAAATACACAGCCAGACACAACACACGTACAGGCAAATAATACACATGCAGGTCAAGTATTTCATCTGTACAAAGAAATAAATATTGTTTCGTGTATATGATCCTCCTGGATCTCTTCCCCGAAGGGAGCAGCCGAAAGATGCTGTGTGCAGGGTGGAAGGGGTCCTCTTCATTCAGCGATCCCGGTAGATCACGTTGATGGGGGAGGGGGAATGGGAGACTCCAGTGATCCTCTCTGCCACTTTAATGGTCCTGTGAATTGACCTCCCATCCATTTCTCTACAGCGACCGTACCCACACTGTGATGCCTCTTGATAGAGCTCCTATGGAAAGTTGACATAATGGCCGGTAGCCTTGCCGCTTCAGTGTCAGTGAATGATAGGAATCAGAATCAAAATTTATTGTCATGAACATGTCACGAAATTCGTTGTTTTGCAGCAGCGTCACGGGGCAAAGATTCATATAAACCACCTTCCAACGATGAATAAACATAGTACACGAAAAGTCAAAGTGAGGCAGTGTCTGCGGTTCATCAGGAATCTGATGGTAGAGGGGAAGAAGCTGTCCTTGTGCCGCTGAGTGCTCGTCTTCAGGCTCCTGTACCTTTTCCCCAATGGTAGCAGAATGAAGAGGGCATGGTCTGGGTGGTGAGGGTCCTTGAGGATAGAGGCTGGTTTCTTGAGACACCATCTCTTGTAGATGCCCTCAATGGAGTGAAGTCTGGTGCCTGTGATGGTGCTGGCTGAGTTAACAACCCTCTGGAATTTTTCTTGTCCTGATTGTTGGCACCTCCATTCCAATGATGCAAGCAGCCAGAATACTCTCCAAGGTTCACCTGTAGATGTTTTCGAGAGTCTTTGGTGACGTACCGAATCTCCTCAAACTCCTCACAAAGCATTGACGCTGGCGAGCCTTCTTTGAGATTCCATCAACGTGGAGGCTCCAGGGCAGATCTTCAGAGATATTGGCACCCAGGAATTTGAAGTTCTTGACCCTCTCCATTGCGGAGCTCTCAATGAGGACTGGTTCGTGTTCTCCTGACTTCCCCCTGAAGTCCACAATCATCTCCTTGGTTTTGCTGACGCTAAGTGCAAGGTTGTTGGTGTGACACCACTCAATGAGCTGATCTGTCTCCCTCCCGTATCCTTCCTCATTACCAATCACCAGAGCAAGACTCAAACACCTGCCCCTCCACAATCACAAATCCTGGTGCTCATTGCAGTCTTGTTACAAACACGGCCAATGGACAGTAGAAGGCCCTTCCAGCCCATGAAACCCGTGCCTCCCAATTAACCTACCAAGCCCGTACATTTCGGAGGGTGGGGGAAGGAAACCCAAGCACCTGGAGAAATCCCACGCAGGATACGGGGAGAACATACAGACAGTGCAGGATTCGAACCCGGGTCAGATGCATTAAGAAGCCCTGGCTCAACTGGTCAATGGTAATCTGGGGGAAAAATCTTCAGTGGTTGGAATCATCAAAGACGCAAAGGAAGATGGCTGCAGTGGTTGGAGGTCACACGACATCTCTGCAGGAGTTCCCTAGGGTAGTGTCCAAGACCCTCCTGCTTTATTCGAGACCCTTAGTACTAGGGCAAAGGGATAGAGGGAGATTCTATTTACTGCACAGCACTGAGCACAAGCTTTCACACCGCCAGCAATTGGGACATACGATGACTGTAAGGCGTTTGTACATTTTTTTTCATGTAAGATTTATTGTCACAATACATACATGACATCATCTACCACCCTGAGATTCCTTTTTCCTGCGGGCCAGGCAGAATTATCACTTATTGGTAGAGCAAAAACAATAAAAGAACTGATGAGTCCCTGGTTTGAGTTTGTCATTGAGGAGTCTGATGGTGAAGGGGGAGCAGCTGTTCCTGAACCTGGTGGGGAAAGTTTTGTGGCGCCTAAACCTCTCCCCTGATGGCAGCAGCGAGAACAGAGCGTGTGCCAGGTGGTATGGTTCTTCCCGTCTCTGCATGGGTTTTCCCCGGGGGCACCGGTTTCCATTTGAAATGAAAATTGTGTGGCATGGACTCGTGGGCTGAAATGGCCCATTACTGTGCTGCATGTCTTAAGTTTTAAAATCTTTCCAATCATAAATCTGTGTACCTTGATCTTCACTCGGCCTCCGTCGTCCCCAAGAAAGTCACGACAGCACAGAAACAGGCCCCTTCGGCCCTTCTAGTCTGTTACAAACCATTTTTATTGCCTAGTCTCACTAACCCAGTCCATATCCCTCCATATTTCTCCCATCCATGTACCTGTGCAAATTGTTCATAAATATTAAAATTGAGCCCATATCCACCACCTCAGCTGGCAGCTCGTTCCACACTCCCACCACTCTCTGTGTGAAGAAGTTCCCTCTAAACCTCTTCCCTTTCATCCTCAGCCCACGTCTCCTGGTTTGTATCTCACCTGCCCTCACACCCAAAGTCTAATCTCCATCGTGGAGAGGATCTGCAATGACCAGGACTGCTAACAATAGTCCAGGTGAGGGCTCAGTAACCTCTTCTAAGGTTGTAACGCGCTTTCTGAGCTTTCATACTGTAACCTCGGGAGTCAGGGATCATCTCGGAAAGGGTGATCACAGCATAATTGAATTTGTCACACAAGGGCAGCACAATTAACGTGACGCTCCAGTGACCCGAGTTGGAATCTCCCCGTGTCTGCGTAGGTTTCCACCGGGCGCTGCGGTTTCCTACAACCCTTCAAAATGTACAGGGTTGTAGATTCATTGGGGCAGCACAGGATGGTAGGCTGGAAGGGCCTGTTACTGTGCAGTACGTCTAGATTTAAAGAGAGGGTGCACTACATCTGAAGATCAGCCCTGGGGCCTCCACGTCGAAGTGATCATGAAGAAAGCTCAACAGCAGCTGTAATTCGTAAGGTTTGAGGACATTCGGAAAGCAAACTTCTACAGGTGAACCCTTCTGACTGGTTGTATCAATGTCTGGTAGCTCAGCCAGCACCATCACAGGCTTCACTCCATTAAGGGCATCTGAAGAAAGCCTCCATCTTCAAGGGCCCTTATCACCCGGGCCACACCCTCTTCAGGCTACTACAACTACGATGGGAGCCTGAAGACAAGCCCCCTTCGGCACAAGGACAGCTTCATCCCCTCCGCCATCGGATTCTTGATCAATGAACCACAGACACTACCTCACTTTCTCTTATTTTTGCACGACAACGAATTTCCCTCCCATGGCCATTCTCCTCAATAAGTATACTGTAATCAGATTGACTTATAGTGGTCAGGTCTCTGGCATGGGGTCTGGGAGATTCTGTGAACAAGATCAAGATTCCAGATGTTATGTTGTCTCCCGGGTGTCAGGGTCAGGGACGTCAAATGATCACAAAATAAAGGATTAGAAGCAGACCACTAGGCCCATCGAGTCTGTTCCGTGACTCTACACTAAGCTGAATTATCCTCACACCTAGTTCCAATTTCCAGACTTTTCCCCATATCCCTTGATACCCTCACTAATGAGATACTTCTCCACTTCCTGTTTAAATTCTCCCAGTGATCTGGCCTCCACTGCTTTGTGCGGCAGTGAGTTCCACAGATCCATGACCCTCTGACTAAAGAAGTTCTTCCTCCTCTCTGTTTTAATTGGATAACTTCTAATTTTCAGACTGTGACCCCTTGTCCTCGATTCACCCACCAAGGGAAACATCCTATCTACATCCACTCTGTCAAAAGCTTTCAATATTCGAAATGCTCTATGAGATTCCCCCCTCATTCTCTTATATTCCAACGAATACAACCCAAGAGCTGCCAAATGCTCCTCGTACGTTAGCCCTTGTATTCCAGGAATCATCTAGTAAATCTCCTCCACACCCTCTCCAACGACATCACATCCTTTCTAAGGGGCCAAAAACTGCACAGTTACTCCAAATAGGGTCTCACCAGGGCCCCAAAGAGCCTCAACAACACCTCTCTACTCATGTCTTGGATTAAGCCAACAGAATTCTCAGGAGGGAGGGTGAGCAGCCAGATGTCATGGTCCATGTAGGGACAAATGATGTGGGTAGGATGGGTGAGGATGTCCTGCAAGGAGCATCCAGGGAGTTAGACACTAGATTGACGGACAGGACCTCCAGGGTTGTGATCTCAGGATTGCTACCCATGCCACATGCTGGTGAGGTTAGAAATAGGAGGATAATGTGAAGGACATGGTGCAGGAGAAAGGGCTTCAGGTTTCTGGATCATTGGGCTCTCTTCCAGGGAAAGTGGGACCTGTTCCGACAGGACGGTTTGCATTTGAGGGGGACTAATATCAGGGGGGTGGGTTAAACTAGAATGGCAAGTACAATGGAACCAGAGTGCCAGAGCAGAATGTGGAGTAGATAATGAAAAGGATATCGTTAGGCCTGCAGACAGACAGAAATTGAAATATGGAACATGGTGGGAATAACATTGAGTTGTGATTATTTCAACGCAATGTTTATTAAAGGATTAAGTTAAGAGAATGGATCAGCACATGGCATTAAAATGGCAAAGTCTGCAGACACCTTAGTTGTAGTAAAAACACGATGCTGGAAAAACTCAGCAGGTCAAACAGTGTCCTTTGTAGAGCAAAGATCAAATTACATAACCTAAGTTTCAGGCTTGAGCCCTTCATTGAGGTGTGGAAAAACGTCAGCAGGCGTCCGAATGAAAAGGTAAGGGGATGGAGGCATGGGGGGAGGAGCACGGTCCCAAAGGCAGGAGGTAGTAGGTGTAGAAGGGAGTGAGGGCACAGCAGCGAGCAGGAGGAGGAGGGATGGCTCTGTAAAGAGACAGGTAATGGGGTGGAGAGTGGATGGGGGAAAGGAAGGGAGGGGGAAAGGAGAGCAGATTAGCAAAAAGGTAAAGGTTCCATTATTGTAAAACTATATTTAGAATGTAACATACATAAAATTCTTTAACTTTTGTCCCAGACAGAGAGTTGCCACTTTG
Source organism: Narcine bancroftii (assembly GCF_036971445.1). Taxonomy (NCBI): domain Eukaryota; kingdom Metazoa; phylum Chordata; class Chondrichthyes; order Torpediniformes; family Narcinidae; genus Narcine; species Narcine bancroftii. The sequence continues at coordinate 162,279,781 of NC_091469.1, forward strand.
TCCAACAACCCTCACAGAAAATTACAGCACCTTGTATTCCAAGGCCAGTGGTTCTCAACCTATGTGGATGAGAAGAAAAAGTTTGAAACCCACTGTTTTAATCATACCTCACTGACTCGTCATGTGCACAGTTTCAGAACTCCAAAAGAAATGGCAATTTTTCGCAAGCAAAATAGTTCAGTAACAATTGGGTCTAGAGCAGTGATTCTCAACCTTCTCTTCCCACTCACATCCCACCTTAAGCAATCCATGACTAATCACAGAGCATTGATGGCGTAGGAATTGCCTGAAGTGGGATGTGAATGGAAAAATAAAAGTTGAGAACCACTGTCCTAGGCAGTCTCCCCTCCAAGTACTGACCAGTCCAGTGCCTGCTTAGCTTCTGAGATCAGACAATCCCAGGCGTGTTCAGGCTATTAGGTGAAACTGGAGAAGTCGATGTTAATGCCATCTGGTTGGAGAGTGCCCAAGCGGAAAATCAGGTGTTGTTCCTCCAATTTATGGGTGGTCTTGGTGGAATAGTACATCAGGCCATGGACAGACACGTGGAGTTATGACACTATGGCCATTAGTGAAACTTGGTTTCAGGAGGGGCAGGCCTGGCAGCTCAATGTTCCGGGGCTCCACTCCTTTACACATGATAGAATTGGGAGGGAGGGCTGTGAGGAGTGGCACTGCTTGTCAGGGAAAATATCACAGCTGTACTCAGGCAGGACAGACCAAAGGGCTCATCTACTGAGGCTATATGGGTGGAAGTAAGGACGAAACAATAAGCGTTGCAGACTTCAGGGGAGTAGCAGACTGACGCAGGACAGCAGTAATGGAGAGAACAACCCTCATTGAGGAGAAGCAGAGGAGATGACCCTAAGGGACGATGACGATGGCAGCGGACCAGCGAGAGGCTCGGCGGCTGAGGGACCCACACAGGCTGCACAACTGCTGGAGTCTGGCTCATGGGAGCCAAGTATCAGAACTGGGACTCGAGAGTACGCTGAGGGCAAGAAAGGCTCCCAAAGGGGACTCGGGTGCTGAAGGGCTTCCTGATCGTGCGGGAGGTTTGGATCTGGAGCCTCGGGTGGCCGATGGATCGAACAGGAGTCTGTGCAGCTACAGAAGTTGCGGGAGGACTGGGGGCAAATCCATGGACACTCGGTGACTCTGAAGGGACTCTTTTCTGCTTTTCTTTCTCTCGTACCATGAAAGACCCCAACAATGAAGACGCTGTTTACATCCGGTACCGCACGGATGGCAGTCTCTTCAATCTGAGGCGCCTGCAAGCTCACACCAAGACACAAGAGAAACTTGTCCGTGAACTACTCTTTGCAGATGATGCCGCTTTAGTTGCCCATTCAGAGCCAGCTCTTCAGCGCTTGACGTCCTGCTTTGCGGAAACTGCCAAAATGTTTGGCCTGGAAGTCAGCCTGAAGAAAACTGAGGTCCTCCATCAGCCAGCTCCCCACCATGACTACCAGCCCCCCCACATCTCCATCGGGCACACAAAACTCAAAACGGTCAACCAGTTTACCTATCTCGGCTGCACCATTTCATCAGATGCAAGGATCGACAATGAGATAGACAACAGACTCGCCAAGGCAAATAGCGCCTTTGGAAGACTACACAAAAGAGTCTGGAAAAACAACCAACTGAAAAACCTCACAAAGATAAGCGTATACAGAGCCGTTGTCATACCCACACTCCTGTTCGGCTCCGAATCATGGGTCCTCTACCGGCACCACCTACGGCTCCTAGAACGCTTCCACCAGCGTTGTCTCCGCTCCATCCTCAACATCCATTGGAGCGCTCACACCCCTAACGTCGAGGTACTCGAGATGGCAGAGGTCGACAGCATCGAGTCCACGCTGCTGAAGATCCAGCTGCGCTGGATGGGTCACGTCTCCAGAATGGAGGACCATCGCCTTCCCAAGATCGTATTATATGGCGAGCTCTCCACTGGCCACCGTGACAGAGGTGCACCAAAGAAAAGGTACAAGGACTGCCTAAAGAAATCTCTTGGTGCCTGCCACATTGACCACCGCCAGTGGGCTGATAACGCCTCAAACCGTGCATCTTGGCGCCTCACAGTTTGGCGGGCAGCAGCCTCCTTTGAAGAAGACCACAGAGCCCACCTCACTGACAAAAGGCAAAGGAGGAAAAACCCAACACCCAACCCCAACCAACCAATTTTCCCTTGCAACCGCTGCAATCGTGTCTGCCTGTCCCGCATCGGACTGGTCAGCCACAAACGAGCCTGCAGCTGACGTGGACTTTTTACCCCCTCCATAAATCTTCGTCCGCGAAGCCAAGCCAAAGAGAAAAAAAAAACTGTAGGGGGCGCCAGGCAACATGAGTGGAGAATCTTTGACTGACAGCAGACAGAAGGCCATTTTGTGTAATATTACATGTTCTGTGCTATTACATGACAATAAAGGAATCTTGCATTTTTGGATGGAAAAGTAGAATGCAAATTATTTAAACAATGGAAGATTGCAGCGAGATGCCTTGCAGGATGTGCATGAATCACAAAAGGTTGGTTTGCAGCTGCAACAGGCGGTCAAGGTAAATGGCCTTCCTTGACCCACACCCATCCTCCTCGACCTCTCACTCCACCACCTCTCCTCCTCCCTCCACTCTCCCCTCCTCCTCCTGCCCTCCTCTCTCCCCCTCCATGACCCTTCCACCAACCTCCCTTCCCCTCTACTCCCTCCTTCCTACCCCTCCCTCTCGCTCTGCTTCCACCCTCGCCTGCTCTCCACTTCCCTCCCTCTTCCCCTCCACCTCTCTCTCCTCCACATTCCACCCTCTCTCCTCCACATTCCACCCTCTCTCCTCCTCTACCTCCTTACTTCCCACCACCTCACCCTCCACCCCTTCACCTCCTTCCATCTCCCAGCCCCTCCCTCCAGCTCCCCTTCCCTCCCTCCTCCTCCTCATCCCTCCATCTCCCTCCTCCCCTTCCCTCCCTCCCTCCAACTCCCTCCTCCTCCACCACCTCCCTCCCTCTCTCTCTCCCTCCCTCCCTCCACCACCTCCCTCCCTCTCTCTCCCTCCCTCCCTCCATCCCCATCTCCCCTTCATCTCCCTCCCCTATCTCCCTCCTCCATCACTCCCTCCCCCTCCCTCCCTCCCTCCCTCCCCCCCTCCAACTCCCTCCCCCTCCCTCCCTCTCCCTCCCTCCTCCCCCTCCAACTCCCTCCTCCACCACCTCCACCTCCCTCCACCTCCCTCCCTCCCTCCCTCCTCCTTCCTCTCCCCCGCTTTACCTGCCCCCACACCCGCCGACTCCGCTACCTGAGCCCGGGACCTCAGGCCGCACTCTCCTCCTCCGGGCCGCGACCCACTGCGCCTGCGCGGAGCCCGGGCCCGGCTGCTCCCTGATCCCTCCCACTGCGCAGTCGCATCCCGCCCAACGGGCAGGTGCAATCGAGTGGTGGGCGCCGGCTGGGCTCAACCTTCTGCGCAGGCGCCGTCGTTGCCAGCGACTGATAGCCGGCTGCGAAGACATTTCTGCGCAGGCGCGGCCGCTGCCCGTTGCCGGAAGCCGCCATTCCAGCGGTCTGGCCGCAGTGGGGTGGTCTCAGCCCCGAACCTGCAGGTGTGGGGAGGGTCTCTGCCTGGACCCTGCAGACTGGCGCGTTGTGGGTGACGGTCTCTGCCTGGACCCTGCAGACTGGCGCGTTGTGGGTGAGGGTCTCTGCCTGGACCCTGCAGACTGGCGCGTTGTGGGTGAGGGTCTCTGCCTGGACCCTGCAGACTGGCGCGTTGTGGGTGAGGGTCTCTGCCTGGACCCTGCAGACTGGCGCGTTGTGGGTGAGGGTCTCTGCCTGGACCCTGCAGACTGGCGCGTTGTGGGTGAGGGTCTCTGCCTGGACCCTGCAGACTGGCGCGGTGTGGGTGAGGGTCTCTGCCTGGACCCTGCAGACTGGCGCGTTGTGGGTGAGGGTCTCTGCCTGGACCCTGCAGACTGGCGCGTTGTGGGTGAGGGTCTCTGCCTGGACCCTGCAGACTGGCGCGTTGTGGGTGAGGGTCTCTGCCTGGACCCTGCAGACTGGCGCGTTGTGGGTGAGGGTCTCTGCCTGGACCCTACAGACTGGCGTGGTGTGGGTGAGGGTCTCTGCCTGGACCCTGCAGACTGGCGCGGTGTGGGTGAGGGTCTCTGCCTGGACCCTGCAGACTGGCGCGGTGTGGATGAAGGTCTCTGCCTGGACCCTGCAGACTGGCGCGGTGTGGGTGAGGGTCTCTGCCTGGACCCTGCAGACTGGCGCGGTGTGGGTGAGGGTCTCTGCCTGGACCCTGCAGACTGGCGCGGTGTGGGTGAGGGTCTCTGCCTGGACCCTACAGACTGGCGCGGTGTGGGTGAGGGTCTCTGCCTGGACCCTGCAGACTGGCGCGGTGTGGGTGAGGGTCTCTGCCTGGACCCTGCAGACTGGCGCGTTGTGGGTGAGGGTCTCTGCCTGGATCCTGCAGACTGGCGCGGTGTGGGTGAGGGTCTCTGCCTGGACCCTGCAGACTGGCGCGGTGTGGGTGATGGTCTCTGCCTGGACCCTGCAGACTGGCGCGTTGTGGGTGAGGGTCTCTGCCTGGACCCTGCAGACTGGCGCGGTGTGGGTGAGGGTCTCTGCCTGGACCCTGCAGACTGGCGCGGTGTGGGTGAGGGTCTCTGCCTGGACCCTACAGACTGGCGTGGTGTGGGTGAGGGTCTCTGCCTGGACCCTGCAGACTGGCGCGGTGTGGGTGAGGGTCTCTGCCTGGACCCTGCAGACTGGCGCGGTGTGGATGAGGGTCTCTGCCTGGACCCTGCAGACTGGCGCGGTGTGGGTGAGGGTCTCTGCCTGGACCCTGCAGACTGGCGCGGTGTGGGTGAGGGTCTCTGCCTGGACCCTACAGACTGGCGCGGTGTGGGTGAGGGTCTCTGCCTGGACCCTGCAAACTGGCGCGGTGTGGGTGAGGGTCTCTGCCTGGATCCTGCAGACTGATGCGGAGTGGGTGAGGGTCTCTGCCTGGACCCTGCAGACTGATGCGGAGTGGGTGAGGGTCTCTGCCTGGACCCTGCAGTCTGATGCGGAGTGGGTGAGGGTCTCTGCCTGGATCCTGCAGACTGATGCGGAGTGGGTGAGGGTCTCTACCTGGGTGCGGTGTGGGTGAGGGTCTCTGCCTGGACCCTGCAGACTGGCGCGGTGTGGGTGAGGGTCTCTGCCTGGACCCTACAGACTGGCGTGGTGTGGGTGAGGGTCTCTGCCTGGACCCTGCAGACTGGCGCGGTGTGGGTGAGGGTCTCTGCCTGGACCCTGCAGACTGGCGCGTTGTGGGTGAGGGTCTCTGCCTGGACCCTGCAGACTGGCGCGTTGTGGGTGAGGGTCTCTGCCTGGACCCTGCAGACTGGCGCGTTGTGGGTGAGGGTCTCTGCCTGGACCCTGCAGACTGGTGCGTTGTGGGTGAGGGTCTCTGCCTGGACCCTGCAGACTGGCGCGGTGTGGTTGAGGGTCTCTGCCTGGACCCTGCAGACTGGCGCGTTGTGGGTGAGGGTCTCTGCCTGGACCCTGCAGACTGGCGCGTTGTGGATGAGGGTCTCTGCCTGGACCCTGCAGACTGATGCGGAGTGGGTGAGGGTCTCTGCCTGGACCCTGCAGTCTGATGCGGAGTGGGTGAGGGTCTCTGCCTGGATCCTGCAGACTGATGCGGAGTGGGTGAGGGTCTCTGCCTGGACCCTGCAGACTGGCGCGGTGTGGGTGAGGGTCTCTGCCTGGACCCTGCAGACTGGCGCGGTGTGGGTGAGGGTCTCTGCCTGGACCCTGCAGTCTGATGCGGAGTGGGTGAGGGTCTCTGCCTGGATCCTGCAGACTGATGCGGAGTGGGTGAGGGTCTCTGCCTGGACCCTGCAGACTGGCGCGGTGTGGGCGAAGATCTCTGCTCGGACCCTGGAGGCTGGTGTGGTGTGGGTGAGGGTTTCTGCCTGGTCCTGTAGACTGGCGCAGTGAGGCTCTCATCCTGGACCCTGTAGGTGGCATGCTGTGGGCGAATGCCAATAGTCTAAATGGTGGCAATACCAGTGCAGAGATGTGAAAAATTTGTATGCACAACATGAGGATGTTCGACTCTTATCATCTGACTGTAGTTGGACACACGCTTCTCCAGACCATGGTGTGTACAATGTTACGAGCCCAGAGGACCTCAAAACCCAGCAGCAATAGAAATTCACCAAGGCAAATGGTTGCTTAAAAAAGTTGATTTTAATGATCTTTAAACTTGAAAACTGGATCAAACTTTAACTTATTACTATTAACCTAATTTAATCCCCTTCTAATTCTAAGTGCACGTGTATCTAATGTGTGTGTAAGTTCAGAAAAGTTCTTTGATTCACCGTCCAATCTCACTCATTCCTCCAAGTTCACTGGTTGCAGGCAATTCTTAGACTGTGCACAGAATTTAACATTTATAAAGTTCACCAGGCTTTGGTGCTCGAAAGGTAAATGGTTACCACTCAGGAAGGTTCTTGTCAGTTTTGAGAGGGAAATTTGTTGTACAGTGGACACCCAGCCACTTCAGTGTCTTGCTGACGAAACTTTCCCCCTTCAGGGTTCTCCAGATGATAACCTCTTTCTTTCAGGTCACCACAGAGTTCCTTTGTTTCTCTTATCTCAGGTGAAACATTATACAGCCAATCCTCTCCTCTTGTATGGACCACAAAGGCTTTGAACAGGCTGAACTCAGGAAAATGTTTGATGTTTTAGAAATGTTGTCTTATAAAGTGTTCAAAACAAGAAAGCAGAAATGGATAAGATGGAGAAACGGAAAGGGAAGATAAACAAAGTATGAAATGGCTACGCTGAACTATATGACTTTAAATATTAACAGAATACATAACCAAATTAAAAGGAAGAAACTGCTAAATTGACTGAAAAAAGAAAAAATTGATACAGCATTTGTGCAAGAAACACATTTAACTGAATTGGAGCACAAGAAATTAAAGAGAGATTAGGTAGGACATGTAACAGCAGCGTCGTATAATTCAAAAGCAAGAGGAGTAGCTATATTAATTAGTAAAAATGTGCCAATTAAAATAGAAGAGGAAATAATAGATCCAGCAGGGAGATATGTAATGATAAAATGTCAGATATATTCGGAGTTTTGGAATCTACTCAATGTATATTCACCTAACGAAGAAGATCAAAAGTTTATGCGAGATATTTTTTTGAAGATAGCAGATACGCAAGGGAACATATTAATAGGAGGGGATTTCAACCTGAATTTGGATTCAAATATGGACAAAACTGGGAAAAAAAATTAACAAAGAACAAAGTAACCAAATTTTTAATTAAATCGATGGAAGAAATGCAACTTTTGGATATATGGAGGAAACAACACCCAAAGGAAAAGGAATATACATATTATTCGGGTAGACATAAAACATACTCAAGAATAGATCTATTTTTGTTATCAGCTCGTATGCAAGATAGAGTAAGAAAAACAGAATATAAAGCTAGAATATTATCGGACCACTCACCCCTGATATTGACAATAGAGTTAGAGGACATCCCTCCAAGAATGTATAGATGGAGATTAAACTCCATGCTACTTAAAAGGCAGGATTTTAGAGAATTCATTGAAAGACAAATTAAAATGTACTTTGAAATAAATACGGAATCAGTGAAAGATAAGTTTATACTATGGGACGCAATGAAAGCGTTCATCAGAGGGCAAATAATAAGTTATGTAACCAAGATGAAGAAGGACTATAATCAGGAAACAGAGCAGTTGGAAAGGGAAATAGTAAATATAGAAAAAGAATTAGCAATGAAGGAAGATACAACTAAAAGAAGAGAATTGGCAGATAAAAAAATAAAATATGAAACACTACAAACATATAAGGTGGAGAAGAACATAATGAAGACAAAACAGAAATATTATGAACTAGGAGAAAAAACGCACAAAATTCTAGCATGGCAGCTTAAGACAGAACAAGCTAAGAAAATGGTATTGGCATCAAGGAAAAAAGACAAACAAATCATATATAATCCAACAGAGATCAAGGAAAACTTTAGAGAATTCTATGAACAATTATACCAAACTGAAAATGAAGGGAAAATAGATGAATTTTTAACTAAAATTGAACTACCAAAATTACAAATAGAGAAACAAAATAAATTAACAGAACCATTTGAAATAGTAGAAATACAAGAGATAATAAAAAAATTACCAAATAATAAAACACCAGGAGAGGATGGATTCCCAATAGAATTCTATAAAACATTTAAAGATTTATTAATTCCTCCCCTCCTGGAAGTAATCAACCAGATTGATAAAACACAAAGCTTACCAGATTCATGTAAAACAGCAATAATTACAGTAATACTAAAGCAAGGGAAAGATCCACTCACACCAGCGTCATATAGACCAATATCTTTACTTAACACAGATTATAAGATAATAGCTAAACTATTAGCAAACAGATTAGCCGACTATGTACCTAAAATAGTAAATCTAGACCAAACTGGATTTATTATAAAAAGACGCACAACAGACAATATTTGTAAATTTATTAACTTAATTCATGCAGTAGAAGGGAGTAAAGCGCCAACAGTAGCAGTTGCTTTAGACGCAGAGAAGGCCTTTGACAGAGTAGAATGGAATTATTTATTCAAAGTATTGCAAAAATTCAGTTTACCAGAGAAGTATATTAATTGGATTAAAGCATTATATAAGGGGCAATTGGCGAAAGTGACAGTAAATGGATATATATCAAAGCAATTTAATTTAAACAGATCAACAAGGCAGGGATGCCCACTATCACCCTTATTGTTCGCGTTAGCATAGAATCACTAGCAGAACTGATAAGAACAGAAAATAAAATAAAAGGGATAAAAATAAAAGACAAGGAATATAAAATCAGTTTATTTGCGGATGATGTTATAGTATACTTAACAGAACCAGAATTATCAATAAAAGAATTACATAAGAAATTGAAGGAATATGGAGAAGTGTCGGGTTACAAGATTAACGCAAATAAAAGTGAAGCAATGCCAATGAATAATGCGGATTTCTCAAAATTTAAGAAGGAATCACCATTCAGATGGCAAATGCAAGCAATACGATACCTAGGTATACAAATAAATAAAAATCTCGGCCATCTATATAAACTCAATTATTATCCACTAATGAAAAAATTACAAGACGACTTAGAGCATTGGAAAGACTTACCACTAACACTAATAGGAAGGATAAACTGTATTAAAATGAACATTTTCCCAAGGATACAATACCTATTTCAGGCATTGCCAATACACTTGACAGAGAAATTCTTCAAGGAGTTAAAGAAAATAATAAGGAAATTTTTATGGAAAGGGGGGAAACCGAGGATAGCACTAGATAAATTAACAGAATGGTATAAACAAGGATGCTTACAACTGCCAAACTTTAAAAATTATTATACTTCCGCACAATTAAGATACCTATCAGATTTTTATCAAACAAGGGAAAAGCCAGATTGGACTAGATTAGAATTAGATAAAATAGGTGAAAAGATACCTGAACACATATTATATAAATGGGATGAAAAATTGGTACAACGTAGGAGTTCTCCAGTATTACATCATCTCCTCAATATTTGGAAAAAGATTCATGTAGAAAGGAATAAAACAAATTACCAATTACCAAAACTAATATTGATGCAAAATAAGTTACTCCCTTTTACAATAGAGAATGGGAGAAAAAAGGGATCAAAAGAATAGAAAATTGTTTTTCAGGAAGTAGATTCTTATCCTTTGAACAAATGAAAGATAAATACAATATAACTCAAGATACAGTGCTGCGCTGGATGGGTCACGTCTCCAGAATGGAGGACCATCGCCTTCCCAAGATCGTGTTATATGGCGAGCTCTCCACTGGCCACCGTGACAGAGGTGCACCAAAGGTACAAGGACTGCCTAAAGAAATCTCTTGGTGCCTGCCACATTGACCACCGCCAGTGGGCTGATAGCGCCTCAAACCGTGCATCTTGGCGCCTCACAGTTTGGCGGGCACCAACTTCCTTTGAAGAAGACCGCAGAGCCCACCTCACTGACAAAAGGCAAAGGAGGAAAAACCCAACACTCAACCCCAACCAACCAATTTTCCCCTGTAACCGCTGCAATCGTGTCTGCCTGTCCCGCATCGGACTTGTCAGCCACAAACGAGCCTGCAGCCGACGTGGACTTTTTTACCCCCTCCATAAATCTTCGTCCGCGAAGCCAAGCCAAAGAAGACAGTGCTGGCATATTACCAATTGAGATCCTACTTGAAGGACAAATTAGGAAGCAGTCTGAGTTTACCAGAGGGAAGTAACTTTGAATATGTGATTACAGATACAATGATAATCAAAAGATTTATAAGAAATATGTATATTAAACTGCAAGAAAAGGAGAATGAGGAAACAAATGGTAAAACTAAACAAAAATGGGAACAAGATTTAAATATAAAGATAAAAAAGGAAACATGGGAGAAGTTATGTTCTGGAACGATGAGAAATACAATAAATACGAGGTTATGTATGATACAATATAACTGGATACACAGGCTATACATTACACCTCAAAAGTTAAATAAATGGGACCCAACAGTATCTGACAGATGTTTTTGCTGTAAAAAGGAAACGGGAACAACAATTCATGCAATCTGGACATGTGAAAAAGTAGAAAAATTTTGGGAAGATCTCAATCAGATATTAAATAAAATAACAGAAAACAATATACCAAAGAATCCAGAGTTCTTTCTCCTAAGTAACATAAAAAACAAAGAATTTGGAATTGATTTGGAGGATGCACAAAAAAGATTTGTTAAGATAGCTCTAGCCAGAGCAAAAAATGTATTATGTCAACCTGGAAATTGGAAGATAATTTGAAAATACAACAATGGTATATAGAAATGAATAAATGTATTCCATTAGAAAAAATAACATATAGTTTAAGAAATAATATTGAAATATTTGAACAAATATGGGAGCCATACATGAAACACAATAGAGAAAACCTACCGGGGACATTCACTACCTAAATTAACGAAAGGAGAAGGAAATGAAAAGAATTGACTCAGTGGAATTTCTTGTTTATTTTTATTGAATGACAACATTGTTTGACTGGTTTAATGTATCTTAGATTTTGTACTTTAAGTGGATGGGGGGGAGGTAGGGAGGGTGGGATGGGAGGAGGGAGGGGGGGAGAAAATGGCACTGTATATATTTGAAAAGGAAAATGTATGTATCATGGTCAATGTGGTTTATGGTGTGAAAAATAAAAAAATTTTTTTAAAAAAGAACAGGCTGAACTAAGAAATCACAACCCATCTTCAAAATGGGGTTTTCCACAGGCTTCCCAGCTTGTCCTGTTCCAGTCCCAGCTGCTGAACTGTAGAACTAAATTCTCTCTATTAATCAGAGAAAACTACATGACTCTATTAGAACAGCCAACTGCACTCAGACAGACTGCGGCTCCAGACCTAATCTTCTGAGCTCATTCATCTGTTGCTTTCCAAAAACAATAATCCATCACTCCACATCATGTCCAATTAACACCTACTTGTGAAGTCCTTATAGGCAGTCCTCAAAGTTTTTGCAAAGACACTCAGAGCCTGAACTGTCTGGCTTCAGCAGAGCTCCGGCATTTTAAATGAGATCTGTTTTGAAGTGTTTGCTTGTGACCTACACTAAAAAACCTGCCCCATTTTATCTCCTTTAAAACATATCTACATACAATATAAAATATAACATAATCTGTTACAACACACACACCCACCAGCAGCGATAAAGATTAGGCCAGATGTGTTATATTTAAAATAATATTTTTAATTATGATTAACACCTACTCTAATGTAACTAACATCTAAATTTAACTACATTTATATACAACTATCGAACTATGATTGAATATTTTGATGTGTGTGGAACACCCCAAACCACAACAGCTCAAGGCTCAAATCTTGAAAGGCAGTTGCAAGTTCAAAGTTCAGGAATTTGGGGATGACACATGGGCTTGAGAATGATGTGACTCACAGGCCTTAGATCGTTGAGACACACAGGCCTTAGATCGTTGAGACACACAGGCCTTAGAATAGTGAGGCTCCAGATGGGTCAAACACGCACCTAGATGAAAGGAGCAGCTCATGAAGTGGGTGAAAGAGACAGGGTTGTGGGGGGGGGGGGGGGTTGGGTGACAGAGAGAAAAGGGAGCCTGCGGTCTATCCGTCACGGACATCCCTAGCTCCCAGGTGGACATCTCATTCACTTCATCCCACTCCCACACCGACCTACCTCCTCCCTGGAACTTCTTCCATCACCGTGGAGCGGAAGAAACGCTCACGTTTGTTCACTGGAGGAATTCAGCAGTCGAGCAGCGTCCCTGGGAGGAAGCGAAGGATTGCCATTTGGAATCAGAAGCCCTCGTCGAGTCTGCAGACTCTTCATCTCCCATTGATGCTGCCAGACCAACCCTGCTGCTCCAGCAGATCTCTTCAAGCTCCCATTTCCAGCATCTGCCGTCTCCCATTACACATTCCTCTCTGGTCACTTTACATTCCAATAGAACGAATATCACATTTTGTTCATTTGTCAAGATAAGTTTTATTGTCGTCTGATTGTTGTTGTTCAGGTTCGTGTGGGTCCCACAGGTTAAAAACCAGACCAAAGTTGAGGTACAAAGCACATGTTTATTTCAGGGATGCAAACGGGACAACAGGGTCCATATGTTAGGTGAACCTCTACACACACACTCACACACAAACAATACACAAGGGGTAAATATAGACACAGGATAACGAGGGAGGAACCGACAGAGACTGGGGGAAATGACATGAACATACACGTTCAACAGTCAAGGTCAAGGTGATACTATGAGTCCCCACCCCTTGATCGATACGGACACGGCTCTTGCTCCCTGGCCTCGGGACTCACTCCCACCCAGTGTGGAAGGTGCTACTTACCATGAGGAGTCCAAAAAGAGACAGAACAAATGGGAGCGTGGCCCTTTATGGTTCTGCAGGCGGTACTGGGGGGCCAATCACTCAGGGCAGGCTGGGCCCTGTTGGCTGCTGTGGCCACTGGCTTGAAGCCAAGTTCAGGGACTCAGCCGAAGTGATTCACCTGGGCCAATTGGGTGAAGGTCAGGTCTGAGTCCACCTGGACTGCAGCACCTGGGCCAATCGCAAGGGTCCCATTGATAGCTTGGGGTGAGTCTTTGACCTTAATTGGCAGGTAGTGTGTCCTTTGAACAAGAGGGCAGCAGCGGCACCCGGTGGTGGACACTGCCTCTCCATTACAATTGGACAAGAACAACCCAGCGAAACGTTCTCAGGTAAAACACACATCCAGACCAAAAATACAGATGTAGGGCACATATCTCACTGATACAAATAAATATTGTTTTGTGTATATGAGAGTTTCAGAGGGTGAGTGTGAGCAGTTCCTTTGGTCGATCAGCGATCTCACTGCCCGTGGGAAGAAGCTGTTCCCCAGCCTGGTGGTTCTGGCTCTGATCCTCCTCTTCCAGGAGCAGCTGGAAGATGCTGTGTGCAGGGTGGGAGGGGTCCTCAATGACTTTGCACCTCCTCTTCAGACAACATTTGAAACCCTCCACTCTCCTCCCACAGGCATATTTGTTCACCTGGTTTCCTCCCTTTCCTCATTCCTCCCATCCCCTCCTTCCCCACCCTCACTCTATCTACCCATCATCCCCTCCCTATCTGGATCCACCTCCTGCCTGCTGACCTCTGCCCCTCTGCCTTTGTACTTCTAATCTATACACCGCCAAACTTAAGGATTAAAGATTCCTGTCATGCGGCAGTTAGCCCAATGCCTTTACAGGACCTGGGTTCGAATCCCGTGCTGTCTTTAAGGAGTATGTATGTTCTCCCTGTGTCTGCGTGGGGTTTCCCCGGGAGGCTCCCACCATTCCAAATGCACTGGGAGTTGTAGTCAACTGGGTGTAAATTGGGTGGCACGGGCCCAAGGGTCAAAAGGGCTGGTTACCGTGCTGTAGGTGTAAATTAATATTTAAATTGAAGTACAGAATGTAATATTACACAAAATTGCCTTCTGCCTGCTGTAAGACAAAGAGTCACCATTGGTGTTGCCCGGTGCCCCCTACAGTATAAGAAAGATAGAAGCAGAAGCGAGTCCCTTCAGAGTTACTGAGTGCCCATGGATTCGCCTCCAGCTCTCCAGAAGCCTCTGCAGCCACACAGACTCCTGTTCGATCCATCGGCCACTCGAGCTCCGGGTCTGAACCTCCTACATGATTGGGAAGGATTCAGCACCTGACCCCCCCCCCCCTTCGGGTGCCCTTCTTGCCCTCAGTGCCCTCTCGAATCCCAGGTCCACTACCTGGTTCCAACAGCCCGTGCAGGTCCCCCAACCGCAAGTCATCCACAGCCTGCATGCGTTCCTCAGCCGCTGAGCCCCTCTCTGGCTCGCTGCCGTGGTCACCATCCTGTAGGGTCGTCTCCTCGGCTTCTCCTCCTCAACAGGGTGGAGGGAACTTGGGGGGAGGGGTGGTTCTCCCCATTTCTGGTGCCCTGACCCAGTCCCCTACTCCCACGGTGTCTGTGGCCAGGGAGTTGATGGTACACCCTGTCTATACAGAGGGTGAGATGTTGCAGCCTCTATTTGAATATCTGAAGGGGTTGTTCCTTGTGTTCTGGCTACATTTCAGTCCAATGCTCATGTTGCAAAGGGACCTGGGAGTTCTCGTGCGGGATGGCCTTGTGAGAAAAAGAGGTGCCTTCACAGATGTGAAATCACAGTTGAGACAAAAATTAAGAACAAAGAACATTTATTTTACAACAGCGCAAAGTTGGGTGCTTCCCCTTACCCTGGGAATACACACACGTACTGGGGCTCACCCAACTTTTATACATTCTATTTCAGTTCAGAGGTACCTCTCCCCTTAACATTCTTGTCAGAAATAAAACTTCTCACACATGAGTCTCTTTAAAACTGATGACACGACAAGCTTTATTTACAAGTCTGCAGAGTTGGACTCAACTGGTTTCTCACCAGTTAAGCCCCGATACATACAGTGCATTGATTTTTATACCTTTATTATTTGCCCTTCCCCTTCTTATTAATACTGTTTTAATTGGTTAGTATTACAAAAACATTCTAAGTATAACTGCATTATTAATTATCACGTTCGTTACGTATGCTGTGAACTCTACATTCACTAAATTCTGTTTCTCACACTTCTTATCAATCCTTTGTCTCCTGCATGTCTCTCACTCTGACCATGAAAAGATAGGTTTAAAAAAACATATTCAGCAGATCCTTCTGTCCTTGACTGCTAGTAAACTCTCTGTCCGTTCTGGCTTCCCTGTTTATGATTAATCATCACATTTTAACTTAAGACTTTTTAACCTAAATTCTCTATATCACAATTCTTCTGCCTCCTGGATTGGTTTAGCATTAGGTAATTCTGCCTACGTGCAGTTTAGGTGCCTTTCTGTAAACTTGTTTACCAGGAAGTGTCTTATTCATAAATCTCAACCCCCAGGACTTGCTAAATCTATCTGACTTCCTCACATTCCATTCTTACTCCACCTATATTCAACCCATATTCCATTATCCCATATTCCATTATCTCTCACAGCCTGAAGGTGAACTTGCAGGTTGAGGTGGTGGTGAAGAAGGCAAATGCGATGCTGCCGTTCATTTCAAGAGGAATAAAACTTAAGAGCAGGGATGTGATGTTGAGGCTTTATAAGGCCCTGGTGAGGCCTCACGTGGAGAATTACGAGCAGTTTTGGGCTCCTCTTTTAAGAAAGGATGTGCTGAAGTTGGAGAGGATTCAGGGGAGGTTCACAAGGATGATTCTGGGAATGAAGGGGTTAACACGAGGACCGTTTCATGGCTCTTGGCCCCTCATTGGAATGAGGGGCAATCTCATTGAAACGTTTTGAATGTTGAAAGGCGTGGACAGAGTAGATGGAAAAAGGTTGTTTCCCACGGTGGGAGAGTTTAGGATAAGGGGGCACAACTTCAGGATTGAAGGGTGTTACGAGTGAGGAAACAGGTTTGGTAGGTCTCAAAGGCAAGGATCTGGACACAGATTTCAATAGAACAAAAACTTTATTTGCTCATGACAAAGCCATGGGAAAATTAGGTTATACACAGCGCGTGCACACACATTCTCTACACAGACACACATACACTCTCTCTCACACACACACGTACACTACACACACACGCCCTCTCTCACACACGCGCACTCACACAAACACGCACTCTCCACACACACATAAACACACTCTCTACACACACACACTCTCTACACACACATACACATGCACACTCTCACACTCTCTACACATACACATGGACTCTACACACACACTCACACACACACACTGCACAAACACACCCACACTCTCACACAGATGCACACTCTCTACACACTCTCACACACACATGCACACACTCTACACATATACCCAAACGCTACACACGCACGCACTCTACACAAGCACACGCATACTCTCTCACACACACACGCACTCTCTACACACTCTACACACACACACACGCACTCTCACACACTCTCTACACCCACACACTCTACACATACACACGCACTCTCTCACACACACTTTACACATACACTCTCTCACACATGCACTCACACACACACACGCACTCTCTCACACACACTCTACACATACACGCACTCACACTCAGTTTACACATACACACGCACTCACACACGCACTCTCTCACACACATTCATACACGGTATATACAATGACCGAGGGAAGGGCTGAATACGGTGAACAAACGCAAACAGGTAATGAACGTGGGCCAACAGCAAGGTGTGTTCTGATAGCTGGGGCAGAACAGGAGCTTGATTGGCAGCTGGTGTGTCCTCCGACTAGGTGGGGAGGAGTGCTCTCTCGTGACAGCCACGACCTCTCCCCGTACATTCCACCCCTCGGATGTCTTGCTCCAAAAGCCGAGTGGGTCACTGCACCCTTGGTGTTTCTGCCAGGTGCTCCATTCGGCGATCATCTGGCTGGCCCCTCATTGGAATGTAACTCAAAGGGGACACCTGCCTGGCCGGGATGACAGTGGCAGCACCTGCTCCACGGCCTGTATTGCTGTTTCAAAGGTGGGGTGCTGTTCCGGACCCCATACAAATGTGACTTTTTTTCATGAGATCCGATAGAGAGATCTAGGAAGCATTAGTTTAACATTTTATATTTGGCTGTCTCGAGCACCCCCACCCACAACTTTCAGAATGCCACTGAATTCCAAGGAACTGGATAGACAGGTTGGGGCCCTACTCCTTTCAATGATAATTGCCCAGCCTTTGGACATTAGCATGTCCAGCACTTGTGAGACAATGGCCTCAGAGGGGCCCCTGCAACAGGATGTTGTCTACATATGGGCTGTTGACATCTCCGGGAGGGAAGTTCAATGGTGTTTACTGTAGATGGGAGGGCTGTGTACATAGCCCTGGGGTGGAAGACAGAAAGTGTATTGTCTGTCATGTAAATGCAAATTGCTCCTGGCAATCTTGATGGAGGGGGATGGAGAAAAATGCAAACCAGGGCTTGTCCTCTACCAGGGTGGCTATATCGGGGCCCAGCGGCTGAGGGGGGGAGGGGGGGCTACTTCATGCCTCATAATCTGTTCTTTTTGCGAACAGGCCAGACTGGACTATTGAAAGGGGAGGGTGTGGGTCTACTAACACCTTCCCTTCCCTTAGCAAGAATTGGAGGGCCTTGGATGTCCCCGATGTCTTCCCCCCCAGCACTCTGTACTGATGGGTGGTGGGGGGGGGGAGATGAGTATGGGTTCTGTTGGAATCTAGGGGTGAAAACATTATGAAATAAATGATTAATTAATAAGTGTATATTTACTGCATGGTTCAGGGGAAAAGAGGAATGTGATTAAGTGGCAATCACAGCATGGAGCAAAGTTGGCTGAGCAAAATTGTCTGCTCCAAAATACAGGGAGAGGAAATGCATAAAACGATTTAGGAGGAATGCTCAAACTAAAGGAGGTGGTGAGTAGCACAGGAGACACAGGCCAGATCAGAACAAAGAATGGCCTGCAAGAAACAAAGGGAATGGAAAACCAGTCTAGGAGGAAGATTAAGGCAGGAGGAGGTGTTAAAGAGAACAGCAGAAATTGGCCAGACAAGAACAGAATGGTGATTAGAAATATCTGGGGATGAATTAATTTCTGATCAACACAACAGCTTAGTCTGACCTGGAGGATTAAGATGGGAGTGCTACACCCCAGATATCTGCAAAACAGGAGATGACTGGTGATAACCCTTATGCAAAAAGATCTAGCAAAGGAAGACAACTTTTGTTCTGTATGATAATGAAATCTAGCAAAGGAAGCCAACTTTTGTTCTGTATGATAAGGTTGATCTATATAAACTGAGCCAACTGGACAATAGGGGTCAGTCTTGGGGAGTAGCTCACTGTGCAGGTGACCTATGAACTAATGAGTGACCCAGAGCTCTGTTAAGTTTTATTCTTGTGCTGTGTAATAAATTTACTGTTGAACCGAATACCTTCTCCTATCACTTCATTCAAAGAACGCGCTGGACTCAGACTACACATAGACTAAATTAAGAGTAAGTTAAAGCCAGAGTCCGACAGTTCCCACTTAGCCACTCCAACTACAACAGTGGCCCAACCCCAAAGGTAAACTTTACCCTGTTGGTTTCAGCTGCTGTCCCTTTAGCACATTAATTCCAAGGATACATTTGGGTGAAGGGCTTTTACTGCTCGGGGAGGGTGGTTTGCCATGGCTAGGGGGAGCGTGACCTCCCTTGCGGATAACATGGTGCACCCTAACCCCTCCATCTGCATGGCTGGGCCCTTCCATGTGGTGGGGTGGCCTGGGATGGTGGTGTGTCCAGCACCTGTGCTGACAAGTGCCATCCACCTTTATGTGTTCCCTTCCCCCCAGAATACAGTAACAGGTATATGTGGCCTCAGGTCCCCTGGCTGGGAGAGGGCAATGGAGTAAATTCGCCGAAGGGGGCGGTCTTCATCCTATTGGAGGTGGGGGACCACCACCTAGTGGGTGAATTGTCCTGCTTGTGGAGATGGGACATTTTCTGTCTAAGGAGCTCCCTGAGCTACGCCTTGAGAGCAGGGTGGCCGCAAGTGTCCGGGGGTTGGTTTCTAACTGGCCTGCCTTCCCCTCCAATATAGCCTCTTCCACCGCATGTAAAGTTTGGGGGGGGAATCCCATCTATGAAATTACAGTCGGCTCCCAAGTGCAGCAGGTCTGAATACAGCTGCCTGCGCGTATAGTGGGGGAAACATGTTTGCAGCCCTACAGACCTGGGTGGGTGTCCGCCGCTGCATGTATTCCAATCCCTTCCAGGAGGGTGATGGCAAGCTGGACTGTCCTCCCGTTAGCCAGTGCCATGAGGGATAGAATTATGGATTTTAAACTGGGACACGTGGTGGGGATTAGATACCCTGCTAAGGTACCAGTCACATGGGTGTTTTCGAGAAAGTTGTGGTCACGGGCCCCCTGGTAGATGCTGTGGACCAGCGCCCACTCTCCAATGACCCGAGTGCCCTCACTGATGGTGCCCCATTGTGGGCACCCGTGTAGATCCCACTCCAGGAGGGTGGGGTGCCAGACCCTCCACCGCAGTCATTACCCAATCCCACAGGCTGGTGCCTTCCTGGACCTCTGGCTATGGTGCCCACAGGGTGTTGTTAATGCTCTGCTGGTCAGAGAGGTTCCCCAGGGTGCTCACCTCTTGGTGGGCAAGGCTCAAATTGGGATATGCCATAGGTGGAGCAGCCAGGTGCTTGCCCAGTCGCTGATGATGCCGGTCAGCAAGCTGGGTGAACTCTTTTTTGGGAGACGGCATGCATTTCAGTGGATTCGGAGTGGCCCCCTTCAGCCTGGGCATCCCCCCTCTCCACCCCGCCCCCCATGCTGGGTGGTGACGAGTCGCAGGTGCACCCACACTCTCACACACAAGGTATATACAATGACCATGGGAAGGGCTGAATAACGGTGAACAAACACGGACAGTTTATTACTTAGTGTGGGAACTGCACTTGGTTGGCAATAAGAATTCAACAGTGTGGGGAAAATAGTAGCAGCAATGAAACACACACACACACAAGCTAATAAACGGGCGTAGGAACTAAGAGAGACACATGCATACAATCAAGGAAAAGTAAATTTGTGTCCCTCCACCGTTGGCTCTGGGTGAACACGGCCCTGATCTAATCCAGGAACATTGATCAGCCCTGTTATACGGTTCCCTTATCTCACCAGCAGCTTCCCCAGTCCACGTTTCTTAGCCCAGGGTGGAGCTGGGGGGGTCCCTCGAAGATGGCAAGAGAGCAAAGGGTGCATGGCACCTTTATAGTGCTGGGGAGTCCAACCCAGGTGATGGACTGGGTGGGCAGTGGGGGCAACGGCTCGATGCCAGGCAGGCTAATGTAATTATGGCAGCCAATGACCTGAGGGTCAAGTACAGGCAGGTTGGAGAGTGTAGGCCAGGTAATGAACGTAGGTCAACAGCAAGGTGTGTGCTGATAGGTGGGGCAGAACAGGAGCTTGACTGGCAGCTGGTGTGTCCTCCGACTAGGTGGGCAGGAGTGCCCTCTCGTGACAGCCATGACCTCTCCTCATACAAAGGATGTCCCCACTGAGAACAGAGATGGGAGAGGAATTTCTTCAGCTGGAGTGTGGTGAATCTGAGGAATTTGCCGACACAGGTGGTTGTCGCCGCCGGGTCATTTACGGCAGAGATTGATAGGTTCTTGATTAGCTAGGGCATCAAAGGTTATGGTGGGCAGTGGGAAAAATGGATCAGCTCATGATTGGATGGCAAGGCAGACTGGATGGGCTGAATGGCCTATTGCTGCTCCTATGCCTCATGGCCTTATCTTTGGTTGTCCTGTGAGGAAGTGGGGTGTGTTGCTCAGGAGATCCCCTGGTCATTTTGCTCCTGGGCCTGGCCAAGTTGCCCTTTCAGGGTTCCAAGTAATCGAGGGTTCGCCCAAAGCTACCTGCCCATCTCCTGGACATTATGTCTGTACCCGCACATCCCCGTAGGACCACAAGATGTCCACGGGTACAATGGAGATTCCCAGGACTGGTGGGCACCACAGGGACTCGAGTGTACTGGAGGGTGATGTATGAAATTTGAGTGTGTAAATAAAATACTCCAATATTAACCATATAATTTACAGTATGGAATCAGGCCTTCTCGGCCCCTCCAGTCTGCACCGATTTAAGTGATCTCCTCTAGTCCCACCTACCTTCTCCCTGTCCATAACCCTCCAATCCCCTCACATCCATGCACTCATCCAATCTTCTCTTAAATGTCAAAATTGACCCTGCTGCAACCACCTCTTCCCAATTTGAGTCACCGCTCTCTGAGTGAAGAGGCCCCCTCTCATGTTACTTCTAAACTTTTGTCCCCTAACCATCAACTCGTTCCAATCTCTCCTACCCTCAAGGGGAAGAGCCTATTCACATCTACTCAGTCTATCCCCCTCATAATTTTAAAGACCTCTATCAAATCCCCCCTCAACCTTCTACGCTCCAATGAATAAAGACCCAGTCCACTCAGTCTTTCTCCATATTCTAGATACTGCAATCTAGGCAACATTTTAGTAAATCTTCTCTGCACCCTCTCTACCTTATTGATATCCTTCCTATAATTTGGGGGCCAGAACTGCACACATTATTCCAGATTTGGCCTCATCAATGCCTTGAACAGTCTCAACATCACCTCCCAGCTCCTATATATTATGCTATGATTTATAAAGGCCACCAGACCAAAGGCCTTCTTCACCGCCCTATCTACATGAGAAACCACCTTAAATTATTTTTTTTTAGTAATCACCAATTAAACCAGCTTTGCAAAAGGGAATAAAATATAGTGCTGTGGTAGTTTTCCCATTGTTGTTGAGCAGGGCTGGAACTGGAATTATTTATCCAATAGCTCTTGACTATATACTGGGCTTGGTTTGTCTTCAAATTATGATGAAATCTAAGTCCAGCTGACCACACTTCTTCTTCTTTGGCTTGGCTTCGCAGACGAAGATTTATGGAGGGGGTAAATGTCCACGTCAGCTGCAGGCTCGTTTGTGGCTGACAAGTCCGATGCGGGACAGGCAGACACGATTGCAGTGGTTGCAGGGGAAAATTGGTTGGTTGGGGTTGGGTGTTGGGTTTTTCCTCCTTTGTCTTTTGTCAGTGAGGTGGGCTCTGCGGTCTTCTTCAAAGGAAGTTGCTGCCCGCCAAACTGTGAGGCGCCAAGATGCACGGTTTGAGGCGATATCAGCCCACTGGCGGAGGTCAATGTGGCAGTCACCAAGAGATTTCTTTAGGCAGTCCTTGTACCTTTTCTTTGGTGCACCTCTGTCACGGTGGCCAGTGGAGAGCTCCCCATATAACACGATCTTGGGAAGGCGATGGTCCTCCATTCTGGAGACGTGACCCACCCAGCGCAGCTGGATCTTCAGCAGCGTGGACTCGATGCTGTCGGCCTCTGCCATCTCGAGTACTTCGACGTTAGGGATGAAGGCGCTCCAATGAATGCTGAGGATGGAGCAGAGACAACGCTGGTGGAAGCATTCTAGGAGCCGTAGGTGATGCCGGTAGAGGACCCATGATTCGGAGCCGAACAGGAGTGTGGGTATGACAATGGCTCTGTATACGCTTATTTTTGAGGTCTTTCAGTTGGTTTTTTTCCAGACTCTTTTGTGTAGTCTTCCAAAGGCGCTATTTGCCTTGGCGAGTCTGTTGTCTATCTCGTTGTCGATCCTTGCATCTGATGAAATGGTGCAGCCGAGATAGGTAAACTGGTTGACTGTTTTGAGTTTTGTGTGCCCGATGGAGATGTGGGGGGGCTGGTAGTCAAGGTGGGGAGCTGGCTGATGGAGGACCTCAGTTTTCTTCAGGCTGACTTCCAGGCCAAACATTTTGGCAGTTTCCACTAAACAGGACGTCAAGCGCTGAAGAGCTGGCTCTGAATGGGCAACTAAAGCGGCATCGTCTGCAAAGAGTAGTTCACGGACAAGTTTCTCTTGTGTCTTGGTGTGAGCTTGCAGGTGCCTCAAATTGAAGAGACTGCCATCCGTGCGGTACCGGATGTAAACAGCGTCTTCATTGTTGGGGTCTTTCATGGCTTGGTTCAGCATCATGCTGAAGAAGATTGAAAAGAGGGTTGGTGCGAGAATGCACCCTTGCTTCACGCCATTGTTAATGGAGAAGGGTTCAGAGAGCTCATTGCTGTATCTGACCTGACCTTTTTGGTTTTTGTGCAGTTGGATAACCATGTTGAGGAACTTTGGGGGGCATCCGATGACCACACTAATAAGGATAAAAAGACATTACCAGCCATTTAAACACTCGCTGGACTCCGAGAAGAGCTTTGCTCTGAATCTTACCCACGTTTTCCCTTCCCTGTAACATTTGACAGGAGAGTGTCTCAGGACTTTGCAAAGTACCTAATTCTCACTAACCCCTGTGGGAGCGACCCACAGGGATAGTGTAGAAGGGCCTTCACTCTGAAGATGCACTAGAGAAATGCAGATGCTGGAACAAGACCATAAGAGCAGGCCATTCAACCCATCAAATCTGCTCCACCATTCCATTCTCCCACTCCCGTTTTCTCCCCATAATCTTTGATACTGTGACGAGAAAGATACCTCTCAATCTCTGCCTTAAATACACCCAATGTCCTGGCCTCCACAGCCACCCGTGGTAGCAAATTCCAGAAGCTCACCCTCTCTGGCTAAAGAATTTCCTCCACATCACTTTTAGATGCACGGCCTTCAACCCTGAAGCTGTGCTCTCTTGTCCTGGACCAAGAGTCTACATGTGCGCTGCATGTATAAACTCCCTTACAAGGTAAACAACTTTGCCACATCTTCCTTGTCCACCAGGCCTTTCAACATTCAAAATGCTTCTGAGGTCCCCTCTCATTCTTCCAAACTCCAAGGAGTCCAGTCCAAGAGATGGCAAACGCTCCTCATATGCTGATTCCCTTCATTCCAGGAATTATTATTGAGAATCTTCTCTGAACCCTCTCCTATCCTTTCTTAAACTATACCCGTACTCCAAGGGGGGCCTCACCATGGCCTTATAAAGCCTCAACATCCCATCCCTGCTCTTGTATCCTATCCCTCTCGATTTGGCGTCAATATTCCATTCACATTCTTCACCACTGACTCATCCTAGGAGTCAACATTGAAACGTTCTGTTGGAGGGAGGTCCATGGAGGAGTTCCAGCAGGGAAACTCAGCTGCAACGGAGTTCCACCAGCCATTTTTTTTTTAGCTTCACTCTGTACCCTGTACAAGACATTGGTGAGGCCAAATTTGGAGAATTGTGTGCAGTTTTGGTCATTGAACTACAGGAAAGAGATCAATAAGAGGGCCAGACTTCAGGAACTGAGTTACAGGGAAAGATTCGGACTTTCTTCCCTGAAGCATAGAAGAATGAGGGGAGACTTGATATTTAAAATGATGAGGGGGACAGAGTAAATGTAGGTTGGCTTTTTCCACTGAGGATCGGTGAGATAAACCAGAGGATGAGGGTTAAGGGTAAAAGTTTAGGGGGAACTTCTTCACACAGTGGTGGGAGTGTAGAATGAGCTGAAATGGTGAATGCGGGCTCAATTTTAACCATTTAAGAAGAATTTGGACCAGTACATGGATGGGAGAGGTGCAGAGGGCTAGGGACTTGGTCAGTGGGACTCGGCAGAAAAATGGTTCTGCACAGACTAGAAGGGCCTGTTTCTGTGGTGTAGTGTTCAATGGGAGTCCGAGATGGGACCGTTTAGTGCAAGTTTCATTCTGTATCTAACAAAGTCTCATAGGAGTTTAATTATACAACGCAGATGAAATTCTGTGCTGTGACGCGACAGTTTAGAGGAAGATTCACTCTGACCTGTGCCTTGGAAGAATACAATCACACAATTTGGAGGGAGTTCTACTCAGTCGTGTCTGTGATAACACAGCGTGGAGGAAGTTTCACTCTGTATCTAACCTGTGCCCTGGGAGTCTGTGATGGAACAATTTAGAGGAAGGTTCACTCTGCATCCAACCTGCCTTGTAAGAGTGTAATCACACATGCAATGGGAGTTCTTACTCTTGTCACGTTCCCCCCTCCCCCCCCCCCCCCCCCAGGAGACAATGCAGAGGAAGTTTCACTGCTGTCGCTGGGCTGGGAGTGTGTGAAGGGATAGTGTAGAGCAGGGGTGTCAAACTCAAATTCACAGAGGGTCAAAATTAAAAACTTGGACTAAGTCGAGGGCCGAACTAAATATTTATTGAAAATTTTCAACAACATCTGCATGTTTTCTCTTCTTTCAACATATGTAATGTTAAACTTTAGGATATAACTTTAGGAGGATAATGTTACAGGTCAGGAGTAGGTAGCTCAAGTTCACCCTTTGCTTGACCTGAGGGAAACCTATTTGGTCCCTGTGGAGATGTAGTCAGCATTCACAGGCTGTGTCCATTTTGGCCTGCATCAGGACTCAGCATTTCCTGCACACTCCTCAGGCTCTAGGCCTCTATTCACCCTCGACCCACCATCCCTCTACCTGACCAGCCCTTTACCCAACCTTTACTCACCCCTCACTCCACTCGCTCTGCCTCTACCCACCCCATCCTATACACGCCCCTCTACTGCCTCTCCCCTCAACCTGTTCCTCCCTCTACCTGTCTCTCACCCTCTAATCACCCCTCCCCTACTCATCCTGCCCCTCCCCTTTTACTTCTTCCCTATCCACCCCTCCTTCTACTCATCCCTCCCTCTAACTGCCCCTCACACCACCATAACTTCCCCTGCCCATTACTCCTCACCTACACCCTCTGCCCACCCCTGCTTACCCACCCACTCAGGCCCAGCGCGCTGCCGATCAGCCTTTGCGGAACAGCGGGGGCCGTGTGCAGCCTGCCATATCCATCGTGCCGACAGGAAATCACAGGCGCTCGCCAATCTGCCGCACCGCTCGACAGGTGGGAGAAGTGACTGGTTGTGCGGGGAGCCTTCCAACTGGCTTGCCGGCTGATGACATCGACAGACTTCTCGTGCTACAATTTTGTTTTCCCCGTTCTCAAAGTTTGCACGGTCAACCTGCAACACTCTTGCTCCCTCCGCGTCCCATGGATCTGATGCCCGGGTGTTGTTAGGATTCCCAGCAGGTTTGTGGAACTTTACCATTCTGGATTCCTTTTTGAGAATATTCTGGCCATCTTTTAAGGGGGGTGGTTTTAGGGGGAGGGGATAGTTAGGGGGTGGGGAAGGATGTGCAATGAAGGGGGAGGATGGTGGGGGTGACATTACGAAAAAACAGCATCGGCTCTCGCTGCAGGGCGGGCCACCTCTATTACATTTTTTAAATGATCTCCAGAGTTTGACATGTGTGGTGTAGAGGGAGCTTCATCCCAAATCTAACCTGCACCAAATCTGCAGTGGAGGGGTGTCTGAGCCAAAATGGAGATCACTGGAAATTAATAACACAGCAGTCAGTGAGTTGACTGACTTTAAAATCACCATTTATTTTTTCTTACAAAATTAGTTGCATTTATTTACTGTAATCCTTTCTGAAAGCCTTGATGTGGGAAAAGACCTATTACTACTGTATATTCAGTAGTGAATTACAGATCAGTGTGGACAAGGCCTACAAAATAAAAACTACAAAGTTAGATGTTCGCAAAATAGAAAAGGTCCTCCTCATACAATGCACCCAGTAGTTGTTCCAGGTCCCTCCTACAAGGGCGGGCTCCTTACCCTTCCAAAAGCAAGATCCTAGTTGCTGGTCTTTAACCTCATTGAAGGGTTCCCAAATCTCTTAACACTGAATTCCTGCATCACCAATAACGCCAGCAGACCCCAGGCGATGTGAGACCTCTGCACCTCCCCCACCCCAACCGCCTGGGTCCACTCCAGCCCAGTTCCTGTGTGCTGAGTGGGGCTTCACCGCATCCTCAATGGCAACGATGAGGGCAGCGCAGATGGGATACAGCATGAAATCCTTCCAAGCTGAAGCCCCTCACCCTGCCTTCTCCTGAGTGGGAAGAGTGGAGGTGACAGAAACTTTGTGGGCGGGAAAGGAGGTAGCCAGTGGACCGTCATACTGCTGCGCTGCTGTCAAAGTAGAGATACTGGAGGAATTCAGCATCCACCAGAGGTAAAGACATATAATCGACACTGCCAGGCCTGAGCCCTTCATACCTCGAGGTGCACCCTTCATGCTCCGCGGCTTCAGTGAGGTCTCCGATTCTTCTGCAAGAGGACTGTTGGGGGCGAGGCTGCCTGGTGACTGTTCAGCCTAGCAGGGGTGAACTCCCTTCCCTGCCCCATTTGTCCAGATGGGTTCAAATGCTTGGGAGAAACTCAGCAGGTCAAACAACAAACTTTATGTGGCAAAGATACATAATCAATGTTTCGGGATTGATCCCTTCCTCAAGGAATGGAAAAATGCCGGCAAGCACCCAAACTAAAAGGTGGGTGGGAAGGGCCAGGAGAGGCGGCTTGCTCTATCCAAGCAGCACCTAATATTCTGTCTGGGCATTAACACTGACCTCCAATTTCTGCCACAGCACTCCCCGTTCTACCTCCCTTCCCTCGTTTTCCACCCCCTTCTATCCATTCAGATCGACCCCTCCCCCCGTTGGCTGGTGTGCTCCCCCCCCCGCCCCCCATTACCTCCTGCTTTTGGGCCTGTGCTCCTTCTTCCCTCCCATCATTTTGTTCGGGCACCTGCCAACATTTTTTCACACCTTGATGAAGGGCTCAAGCCCAAAACGTGGTTACGCTGCTACATAAAGGAGAGTTTGACCTGCCGAGTGTTTTTACTTCAACGACTGCATCCGTATTCTTTCACGTTTTACTCCTGCCTGGATGGGTTGTAAAGGCAGTGGAAGACGGCTTTACAGGTGGACACCTGTCCCAGCCCAATGTCCACTGCCATCTGTTGGAACCAGTGCCTCAGTCTCTCCTCTTGGTGTGCGGCTCAACTCTGCTTCCCCTCACGGCCTTTGTTTCTCTGATGGTATTTGAACATGGACTAGGTGGGGGAAACTTTCCTCTGCAGTGAAACACCGGCTCCCGTGGCCCTAGGGTGAGGGCTCCTTATGCAGTGGAACATTGCCAAGGAGGTCGACATCAGGCAGGAGGTTGAGATCGGACACCTGGGGGGGGGGGGGGTCGAGAGATCGGGAATAAGGGGATTGACTTAAGGTAGGAGGTTGGCATCGGGAACAGTGGAACAACGTGAGGCAGGAGGGTGTATCAGGAAACATGTGGGTCGACATCAGGCAGGAGATTGAGATCGGGGATGAGGGAGCTGACCGTGAGATCAGTTTCCTGGAGGAACCCTCCAGTCAGGGATCCAGCCCTGTAAGGTTTACAGAGCAGAACGGTGCAAGGCGCTGAGGCAAGACGTGAGGTCCAGATCCTGCAACGCAGACCGTGCCCCACTGTTAGGGGAAGGCAAGGTGATTCAGCAGCTCACGGACCTGCCGGTGAACAGCACGGTCACCAACCCATAATCTGGTACATCTCTATTAAGTCACCTCTCGACCTTCATCCCTGATATGGCATGTTCTCCAATCTAGGCAACATCCTGCTAAATCTCATCTGCATCCTCTCTGAAAAAGACAAGAGGAGGGAGACTGGGTATCGTGCATGGATGCACTGAGCAGGGCACGAGTTAGTGGAAGCGGGACTGGGAGGAAAACTGGGAGAGGATAAAAGGGGCGCTTGCTGGTCACACGGTGGTCTTCCCGAACAGCACAACTGCACAAGAAATGGAGATCAGCTTCCACTGCGTGGTCTCTGCTAGATCTGGAAGGCAAATGGAATGTTGGCCTTCGTTGCTGGAGGGATTGAATTTAGGAACAGGGAGGTTCTGCTGCAGCTGGACAAGGTCCTGGTGAGGGAGCATCTGGGGCACTGCGCGCAGTTCTGGTCTCCTGACTGGAGAAAGGATACAGTGGCTTTGGAGGCGGTGCAGAGGAGGTTCACCAGGTGGATTCCAGAGATGAAGGGGATAGAATATGAGAGATTTGGTTGTCTGGAACTGTATTTGTTGGAGTTTCGAAGGTATGGGGTGATCTTGCAGAAACATAATACAATGATAGAAGCAGAGACGTTATTACAAGAGGAAGGTAAGACTAGACTTAGGGATCACAGACTCGGACTTCAGGAAAAATCAGCCGTGATCTTATCGAAAGGTGGAGCAGGCTCAACGGGCCAGATGACCAACTCCTGCTCCTGTTTCTTGTGGGTGCAGATTAAAATTAAATTTAAACATACAGCATGGTAACAGGCCATTTCAGCCCGTGCCGCCCAATTTGACCAACAATCCCTGGTACGTCTCCAATGGTGGGAGGAAACTGGAGCCCACAGGGAAAACCTACGAGGTCACGGGGAGAACGAACAAGCTCCTTACAGACAGCGCGGGATTCGAACCCCAGTCTTGATCGCTGGTGTTGTAAAGGAGTTGTGTCAACCGTGATGCCCTAACGGAGAGAAGGAACTGCTTTACCTGGAGTGGTGAATATGTGAAATTCTCTACCCAAGGAAGCAGTGGGGGCTGCCTCATTGAATGCGTTTAAGACACAGATAGATGGATTAAGGGTTTTGGGGAACGTGCAGGTAGGCGGAGTGGAGTCCACAGCCAGATCAGCCGTGATCTTGCTGAACGGTGGAGCAGGCTGGACAACTACTGTTCCTGTTTCGGATGCTCTTGTGATTCTGAATTCTCTAACCGCCACATGGTGTGCCTGTGAAGTCTGCAATGTGAATTACAGCCCGTGTCCTGTTGGATATGTCTGCCCACAGCCCATCCCCCCCATCCAACCATGAAGTGACCAGTAGAGAACAGCAGCTCGCCAGCTGTGGTTCCTGAGGGTGAGGGCGAGGAGGGCAGGGTGCTCTTGTGGACCAATGCCGGACGTCCAAACCTGCACCCAAAGCTCGAGGCGTCCGATTTGTGGTAGGCACCAGACCACCTCCCACTGGGGAATGCAACCAACAACCAGTCGAGGGGATGTGACAAGATGCTAAATAAATGTCAAGAACTGCCTCCCCACACAAAGCCTGGATCAGGGACAAGAGTTGAAAGGCAGGTTTGCAGAACCCACTTGCTTAGCAGAGAGGGCCAAGCTGAAGTAGAGCCATGGAACACTGCAGCACAGCCCTTCGGCCATTCTGGTCTGCGCTGAACTATAAATAAGTGAATGCCAGCTGCTGGTGGCTCCACAGATATCCCGAGCAGGCTCTGTCCTCAACGAACCCCTGGTCATTATACCAAGAGCAGGCCATCTTCCCCCCCCACTAGCAGCATGAATACCTGGCTCCTCTCCGTGGCTGCCGTGGGAGAGCAGGTTGCAGGGCAGGCAGCTGGGAGGGTGAGCAGGCAATGTGGGCAGAGGCGAGTGTGGGGGACTCGACTCCCAGTACCCCCAACCCACGGGGCCACATCAGACACCACGGCCCAGAGGCAGGCCCTTCAGCCCATGCCAAGAAACATTCCTGCCAGGCAGAAGGGGAGTGGAGGGTTCAGTGCGAGGTGTTTCAAAGCGACGATCTGGTTTTCCCCGCGGTGGCTGGGGGAGACGGCAAGCGGAGGGTGGGGGAGGGGGGTGGGGCCGGCATCCTCCCCTTATCGGGCCAGCAGCTTGATGAGGTTGGCGCACATCTCGAAGAATTCGATGACGTGGCTGCCAGATCGTGAGCTGGGCTCAGTGGAAGCAGACAGTTCCCCCAGCGAGGGACTGGACCAGGAAAGGGGCCCATCCCCGAGTCTCCCCGGGGAGTCTGAGTCTGAGTCACTCTTCAGGCTGGAGGAGGGGTGACTGTTGATGGAACCAGACCGGTGTGGGGTGGTGCATCCTGAGCGCGGTTCCACGCCCTCGTCCGCTGTGGGAGGAGAGCAACGCCGTCACAGAGAGCATGGCTGACCCACAACCTTCAACCCAACCTCCGACCCCAGGGGAATAGAAACCCCATCACGGGGAGCAGAGCTGACCCCCTGACTCTCAACTCAACCTCCGACCCCAGGGGAATAGAAACCCAATCACGGGGAGCAGAGCTGACCCCTGACTCTCAACTCAACCTCCGACCCCAGGGGAATAGAAACCCCTTCATGGGGAGCAGAGCTGACCCCTGACTCTCAACCCAACCTCCGACCCCAGGGAAATAGAAACCCCATCACAGGGAGCAGAGCTGACCCACAACTCTCAACCCAGCCTCCGACCCCAGGGGAATAGAAACCCCATCACAGGGAGCAGAGCTGACCCACAACTCTCAACCCAAACTCCGACCCCAGAAGAATAGCAAACCCGTCATGGAGCACAGGGCTCAGCCATGATCCAGGGAGGAATTGCAAACTATGACCTGACTTCTGAACCAAGGGAGAACAACAACAGGAGGAGAACAGGGCTGAACCATGACCTGCCAAGAGCAACTCCAACTTGACCTCTGACCCCGGGAGCTCAGACCTGACCTCTGACCCAAGGAAACCCTGACCTGACCTCTAATTCTAGGGAACCCGGACCCTCCCTCGGGCCCCAGGGGGATGCACATAGCCACAGCTGTAAAGTCCACCAAGTGCTTCTGGCTTAACCCCTACCCACTTGGACTATGAGAGGAAGGGGAGGGCAATGGAGGGGGGAGAAGGGGGAGGGGGAGAAGGGGGAGGGGGAGAAGGGGGAGGGGGAGAAGGGGGAGGGGGAGAAGGGGGAGGGGGAGAAGGGGGAGGGGGAGAAGGGGGAGGGGGAGAAGGGGGAGGGGGAGAAGGGGGAGGGGGAGAAGGGGGAGAAGGGGGAGGGGGAGAAGGGGGAGGGGGAGAAGGGGGAGGGGGAGAAGGGGAGAAGGGGGAGAAGGGGGAGAAGGGGGAGGGGGAGAAGGGGGAGGGGGAGAAGGGGGAGGGGGAGAAGGGGGAGGGGGAGAAGGGGGAGGGGGAGGGGGAGAAGGGGGAGGGGGAGAAGGGGGAGGGGGAGAAGGGGGAGGGGGAGAAGGGGGAGGGGAGAAGGGGGAGGGGGAGAAGGGGGAGGGGGAGAAGGGGGAGGGGGAGAAGGGGGAGGGGGAGAAGGGGGAGGGAGAGAAGGGGGAGGGAGAGAAGGGTGCACATACCGTCAATGTTGCGGAAGTCCACCAGGTAGGTCCTGCTGTCCACCTGATAGAGCTGCAGGCTCATCTTCGAATGGGTCCCCGTTGAAGTGTTCCTCCGACGGACCCGTAAGTGGTATGGGTTCACCACCTTGGGTGTGGGACGTGGAGAAAGGGGCGGAGAGGGGAAAGTTGGTGAGACAGGCGTGGTGGCAGGGAGAGGTTGAGGAGATGGGTGAGGGGGGGCGGGGAAAGGAGAGGGGAAGGGGACGGCGAGGGAATGAGGAGAGGCGTTGGGGGAATGAAGGGTTGAGGAAGTGGACGGAGGGAGGAGAGGTGGGGACAGCGAGGGGGTGAGTAAGGGACAGAGGGGTGAGCAGAGGCACAGCGAGGAGAGGGGAACACCCAGAAACACGGAGCAGGCGGTGAGGATGATGATGAATTGGGTTCAGAGGGGGAGAGAGTGGGGGAGGAGAGAGGACAAAGATCACAGTGGGTCCGTCACACAGCCTAGAATTGCGTCTATGCTACAAGGAGCAGAAATCGGGTATTCAGCACATCAAATCATGAGCTGATCCATGCCTGGACTTCCCATACATATCCTTTGATGCCCTATCAATCTTTGCCTTAAACACACCTGGCCTCCACAACTGCCTGTGGCACAAATTCACCACCCTCTGGCTGAAGAAATTCCTCTGTATCTCTGTTCTAAGCAGACACCCTTCCATCCTGAAGTTGTGCCCTCTTGTCCTGGACTCTCCCACCGTGGGAAACATCCTTTCTACATCCACTCTGTCCACGCCTTTCAACATTCAAAATGTTTCAATGAGATTCCTCACCATTCTCCTAAATTCCAACGAGTACAGGCCGAGAGCTGACAAACGTCCCTCGTATAACCCTTTCATTCTCAAAATTATCCCTGTGTACCTCTTCTGAACCCTCTCCAACGTCAGCACATCCTTTCTTAAATGAGGAGGCCAAATCTGCTCCCCACACCATGCGAGGTCTCACCAAAGCATTAAAGAATCAGTCATACAGGCCAAGACCTGTCAAATGCTCCTTACCTGATTTTACATTTTAAAAAATATTTACATTTTCTTATTTATAGCACAGCAGAAGCTAATTCCAGCAATTTAAACCCGGCGGCCTGGTTGACGTAGCGCTTCTACAGTGCCACCGATCGGGAAACCAGGTTCGAATCCCACGCTGTCTGTCAGGAGTTTGTATGTTCTTACCGTGTCTGAGTGGGTTTTCCCTAGGGGCTTCGGTTTCCTATCACCGTTCAAAACATACCGGGGTTGTAGGTTAATTGGGTGTATTGGACAGCACAGAATCGTGGCTGAAATGGCATGTTACCGTGTTGTACGTCTAAACTTAAATTTAAGCCATATCTGAATTAATCTACAACCCCCGGTATGTTTGACAGAGGGATGAAACCAGAGCCCCCCGCCCAGGGAAAGCTCATGGGGAGAATGTATGAACTGCTGACACAGTGTGGGATTCAAACCCCGGTCCCAATGGCTGGCCCGTTAACTACTATGCTAACCGCTCTTTCATTCCCGGAATCTTCCTTCGAATCATGGCGGATGCATTCTTTCTCTCAACCCCATCCTCCTGCCTTTTCCACGTGACCTTCGCCACCTGTTACTGATCAAGAATCTGTCAACCTCGGTTTTAACTAGACCCACTGCTGATCCTTCCTCCCACCAGCACCAGTCCTTGGCCCTCTGTGCCTCAGACATTCAACTCTTTGCCCCGTAATTGCTCAACCGTCGGGAGAATGTCTGCCTCCATCACCCAGTGGTCAGTGGGTTCCAGACTTCTTCCACCCTGGGGTGGGAGGGGAAGGAATTCCTCCTCCAATCCCCTCACCCCATGGCCCTCCCTCATTTGTGCATAACCCCTCAACGCCCCAGTTCTCCCTCACCCCCTCTGCTGCTTCCCACGTCCTCCTCATTCTCCCCACCCCCCAGCCTCTCCACCCGTCCCTTGCCCCCATTTTGCCCAGCCCTCACTCCCCTCATGCCACTCCCACAACCCCCCTTTTCTCCACCCCTCACCTCTCCCACCCCCCCCCCACCCCCCTTACCTTCCACTCGTAGCCCAGCTGCTTCATGGCACGGCACACCTCTGCCATGATGTCGTTGGGCCGGCTTTGGCTGCGGATCCCCAGGTGCCACTTGGCTCTACGCACCCCAGGGTGCTTCGCTCTCTGTGGGTTCAGCTCGTCCAGGGTGTGCCGAGGCCTGGGAGCAGAGTCCGTCACCAGGAGGGGCATGCGCTCAGGGTGCGCCCTGGACACAAAGTGCTGCTCGTCCAGGAAGGAGGCACTTTCCGGCGGGCTGGAGGCCAGATAGAAATCCTTGGCCTCGTTCATGATACGCCGATTGTCAATGATGAGGTGGTAGGCCACGGCCAGTGGGTCCTGGTGGTTGCGGCTGTACAGGCAGCTCAGCACCTCCTCCTCCGCGCACTCAAACTTCTCACACACCTCCCTGAGGGCCTCGTCGTCGATCATGGTGCTGCTGTAGGCCGGGTCCTCTGGGAACAAGTACTTGGGCAGCTCCTGCTTGAACCACTCGTGCTCTCTGCAAGTAAACAGAACCACTGGTCACAGGCGTCGAGTGGAACGCCCCATGGCCATGCAGACGGCAAACCACGAGACACATAACATAACAATTACAGCACGGAAACAGGCCATTAGGCCCTTCTAGTCCACACCGAACCAAACACCCCTCTCTAGTCCCACCTCCCTGCACAATGCCCATAACCCTCCATCTTCTTCTCATCCATATACCTGTCCAACCTTTTCTTAAATAATACAATTGACTCCGCCGCCACTATTTCTCCCGGAAGATCATTCCACACGGCTACCACTCTCTGAGTAAAGAAGTTCCCCCTCATGTTACCTCTAAACCTCTGCCCCTTAATTCTTAACTCATGTCCTCTTGTTTTAATCTTTCCTCCACTTAACAGAAATAGTCTATCCACATCCATTCTGTCTATCCCTTTCATAATCTTAAATACCTCTATCAAATCCCCTCTCAACCTTCTACGCTCCAAAGAATAAAGACCTAATCTGCCCAATCTCTCCCTATACTCTAGATGCTTAAACCCTGGTAAATCTTCTCTGCACTCTCTCCACTCTGTTTATATCCTTCCTATAAGTAGGCGACCAGAACTGCACACAGAACTCCAAATGAGGCCGCACCAACGTCTTATACAATCTCAACATCACCTCCCAACTCCTATATTCCATGTAATGATTGATAAAGGCCAGCATACTAAAAGCCTTCTTCACCACCCTATTCACGTGAGTTTCTACCTTCAGGGAACTATGTACCGTTACTCCTAAATCTTTCTGCTCTTCTGTATTCCTCAATGCTCTCCCATTTACCACGTATGTCCTGTTCTGATTCTTCTTACCAAAATGAAGCACCTCACACGGGAACATAAACGGGCCATTCAGCCCATCGAGTCTGCCCCACCATTCATTCACGAGCTGATCCATTTCCCCACTCAGCTCCACTCCCCCGGCCTTCTCCCCATAACCTTTGAGGCCCTGGCTAATCAAGAACCTATTAATCTCTGCCATAATTACACCCAATGACCCGGCCTCCACAACTGCCTGTGGTAACAAATTCACCTCCCTCTGGCTAAAGAAATTCCTCCCCATCTCTGTTCTAAGTGGACACCCTTCAATCCTGGAATTGTGCCCTCTTGTCCTAGACGCCATGGGAAATAACATTTCTGCATCCACTCTGTCCACGCCTTTCAACATTCAAAATGTTTCATTGAGATCTCCCCTTCATTCTCTTAAATTCCAATGAATATAGGCCAAGAGCTGTCAAATGCTTCTCATATGTTAACCCTTTCAATCCTTGTGAACCTCCTCTAAACGCTCTCCAACTTCAGCACATCCTTTCTTAAACGAGGAGCCCAAAACTGCTCATAATTCTCCACGTGAGATCTCACCAGGGCCTTATAAAACCTCAACATCACATCCCTGCTCTTGTATTCTATTCCTCTTGAAATGAACGCCAGTATCACATTTGCTTTCTTCACCGCTGACTCAACCTATAAGTTCACCTTCAGGCTGTCCCGCACGAGGACTCCCAGGGCCCTTTGCATCTCTGGTCAGGAACCAGAGGGCAGAAGGAAGACATGGCTATGCACCACAATTCTGACCTGCTGCAGCCAAGAAATCTAGTAAAGGAAAATGAATAGTATACAGTACTAACTGAACCAAATGAGTTAAGTTTAGAGATACAGCAGGGTCACAAGCCATTCCAGCCCACGAACCCAAGACACTCATGTGGCCAATTAACCTACAAACCTGGTATGTCTTTGGAATGTGGGAGGAAACTGAATCACCTATATTAATCCCAAGCAGGTCATGGGGAGATTACACAAATTCCTTACAGTCAGCAGTTAAATACGAAAGTCTGCAGACACCACGATTGAAGTAAAAACACAATCCTGGAGAAACTCAGCAGGTCAAAGTGTCCTTTATACAGCCCAGATACATAACCAATGTTTCAGGTTTCAACCCTTCATCAAGTACTGTTTCAGCAAAATGTGGGCAGGTACCCAATTTGGAAGGAGAGGGGGGAGGAAGAGGGAGGGACTTGGTAGCAGAGTAAGGGGAAGGGGAGATGGGAGGGGCAAGGGGAAGGGGAGGGAGGAAGGGAAGGGGAGGGAGGGTGGAGGAGAGGAAGAGTAGGGAGGGGGAATGGGGAGGGGGAGGGAGGGAGGAAGGGGTGGGGGAGAGGGGAAGGAGAGTAGGGAGGGAGTAAGGAAGTAGAAGCCATGGCTGAGGCAGTCAGGAAAGGTGGAGCCCACAGATCTTTCCAAGCCAATGGCCTCAGCCAGCTATCCCAGGCCCGAAGCAGTCCCACCTGACTTGCCCTGAGCCCCAGTACTCACCGGATATCCTTGATGGTGGTCCTCTTCATGGGGTCGACCTGCAGCATGTGCTTGAGGAGGCCGATGACGGAGGGATTGAGATATTGTGGCGTGTAGAAGATGCCGTCACAAATCTTCTTGAAGAGCATGGGGACATGGTCATCGTCGAAGGGGAGCGTTCCGCACAGAAGGGCGTAGAGGATCACTCCGCAGCTCCAGATATCCACCTCTGGCCCAGCATACAGCCTGTCAAAGAGTGACACACACTCACTCCACTGGTGCCCACCACCCAGACCACACAGTGTCAGTCCAGCCACAAACACTCGGGCTCTGGCACCTGGATCCCATAGCAGCCATTCTCTCACCCCAATCTCCAGATTCCCAGTCCCCAACAAAGTTTTGTGAAACCGCAAAAGTCTGGAGTTGCTGTGATTGCAGTAAAAACACAAATACTGGAGGAACTGAGCTGGCCTCGTACCGACCACAGGAGGTAAAGATATATCTCCGACGTTTCGGACCTGAGCCCTTCTTCAAGGCTTAAAAGGTGCTAATTAGATTCAGGGTGAAGGAAATGAAGAGGAAAGGTGAGACTTAAATGGGGGAATGGGTGGAGTTGTTAGAAAGGTTTGCCTTAAATACTCTTGGCACTTTCAAGAGCTCCATAGAAGATCATGCGCCAGCAGTTGCAGCTGATGGATAGCCATCTACCAACGACAGCCAGCTCCTCTGGACTGTGGCCTAGTCCCGCTCACGATAGCCAGCTCCTCTGGACTGTGGCCTAGTCCCGCTCACGCTGCCTTGACGTCATTTACAGCACATCAAGGCATGATTGACAAACAATATCAAGACACAAATAAAGTCTCAGAGCTCAGCCAAAAAAAAAAACAAATTAATTGTATATTTTGAGTTTGCATCTAGTGCATTTTTTATTTGCAGCTGTACAAATGCCGGTCTCTCCCTCCTCGCCCGCCTGACTCGCGCTGCCGGTCTCTCCCTCCTCGCCCGCCTGACTCGCGCTGCCGGTCTCTCCCTCCTCGCCCGCCTGACTCGCGCTGCCGGTCTCTCCCTCCTCGCCCGCCTGACTCGCGCTGCCGGTCTCCCGCCCGCCTGACTCGCGCTGCCGGTCTCCCGCCCGCCTGACTCGCGCTGCCGGTCTCCCGCCCGCCTGACTCGCGCTGCCGGTCTCCCGCCCGCCTGACTCGCGCTGCCGGTCTCCCGCCCGCCTGACTCGCGCTGCCGGTCTCCCGCCCGCCTGACTCGCGCTGCCGGTCTCCCGCCCGCCTGACTCGCGCTGCCGGTCTCCCGCCCGCCTGACTCGCGCTGCCGGTCTCCCGCCCGCCTGACTCGCGCTGCCGGTCTCCCGCCCGCCTGACTCGCGCTGCCGGTCTCCCGCCCGCCTGACTCGCGCTGCCGGTCTCCCGCCCGCCTGACTCGCGCTGCCGGTCTCCCGCCCGCCTGACTCGCGCTGCCGGTCTCCCGCCCGCCTGACTCGCGCTGCCGGTCTCCCGCCCGCCTGACTCGGGCTGCCGGTCTCCCGCCCCCCCCCCCTGACTTGCGCTGCCAGTCTCCCACCCCCCAGACTCACGCTGCCGGTCTCCCCCACCTTGCCCGCCCCACTCGTGTTGCCGGTCTCTCCCCCCCTTGCCCGCCCGACTCGCGCTGCCAGTCTCCCGCCCCCCCCGACTTGCGCTGCCAGTCTCCCACCCCCCAGACTCACGCTGCCGGTCTCCCCCACCTTGCCCGCCCCACTCGTGTTGCCGGTCTCCCCCCCCTTGCCCGCCCCACTCGTGTTGCCGGTCTCCCACCCTTGCCCGCCCCACTCGTGTTGCCGGTCTCCCCCCCCTTGCCCGCCCCACTCGTGTTGCCGGTCTCCCCCCCCTTGCCCGCCCCACTCGTGTTGCCGGTGCTATGCATAAGAAAAACCCACTGAAATCCAAAGTCGATGGCTGACGACGTCATCAGCCCGCCCCCTGGCAGCCCAGCTGCTTTCAGCTACCATGGGGATACTCCAAGCAGGATATTACACCTACTGGAGAAGAGTGAGGGAAGTAGACCTCCTAGCCGGGAAATCCCGTTTCACCCAACAATCGCACAGGAGTACAATGTGCGGCTTTACAGTTGGGTATTGTGGCCATCTGAAAGTGCCTTCTGAGAGTGAGCTCCCACTCCCCTTTATGGGGTTGGGAGATGCAAAGGTGCACCAGGATATTAGCAGTGAATGTTCATCGGGATGCTACTGGGACTGGAGGGCTTGAGTTTTTGGGAGGGTAAAGACACGATGCTGGAGAAACTCAGCAGATCAAGTGTCATTTAAGTAGCATTTTGCTCATACCTGGATGAAGGGCTCAAGGCCAAAAAGTTGCTTACATATCTTTATCTTTGCCAATTTCAAGGAGACTGTTTGACCTACTGAGTTTCTCCAGCATCGTGTCTTTACCTCAACCATGGAGTCTGCAGACTTTTGTGTTTTACTCGAGTGATAGGGAGAAGTTGGACAGACTGGGTCCAGAGTGAAGGAGGTAGAGGGGTGACCTCATAAAATCATGAGGGGCGTGGATCAAGTGAATGCTCACAGACCTCATCGCAGGGTGGCTGATTCTGGAACGCGAGGGCAGAGGTTTAAGGCGAGAGGGGAGACATTTAAGAGGTTATCTGAGGAGCAATTCCTTCACTCAGAGGGTGGTCCATACCTGGAACGAGCTTCCAGAGGAAACTAGGATTGGACACAATTGTGATAGTTAAAAGACATTTGGACAGATATAGGGAGAGGAGGGGCTTGGAGAGATGCAGGCCAAAAGTAGGCAAATGGAACTATCCCAGAATACCAATTGGGTCAGGATGGATGGGTTGTGCCAAAGGGGCTGTGTAACTGCAATTGTTTGGGTGAAAAATTATCCTCTTTACCTCAAACCACCAGTATGCTCGAGGAACTGAATACACAATTCCCTGTAGGGAGACCAATCCCTCGAGCTTGGAAACACTTCTCTCTCCTCTGTTCACTCCCACCAACCCCAGAATCATTACACAAGAAAGAGGAGCAAAAGTCAGCCCATCAAACCTGCTCACCAATTAACAAGGTCACTAACTCTTAATTCACCTACCGTGCAAAATTCAATCTTACATTTAATGTGTCTTCAATACATTCAATGAGGCAGCCTCCACTGCTTCCATGTAACCATATAACTACTTAAAGCACAGAACAGGCCAGTTCGGCCCTACTAGTCCATGCCGGAACAAATCACCACCCTCCTAGTCCCACTGACCAGCACCCGGTCCATACCCCACCAGTCCTCTCCTCTCCATGTAACTATCCAGTCTATCATAGAAACATTGAAGACATAGAAGATAGGAGCAGGAGTAGGCCATTCGACCCTTCGAGCCTGCTCCGCCATTCAATGAGATCATGGCTGATCTTAAAGTTCAGTACCACGTCCCCGCCTTCTCTCCGTAACCTTTAATACCCTGATACTGAAGAAATAGATCTAATTCCCTCTTAAATAGATTTAATGAACCTGCCTCTACTGCCCTCTGTGGCAATGAATTCCACAGATTCACCACACTCTGGGTCAAGAAATTCCTCCTCATCTCGGTCCTAAATGGTTTGGCTATTATCCTCAAACCATGGCCCCGGGTTCTGGATTTTCCCATCCTTGGAAACATTCCATCTGCATCCATTCTGTCCAGTCCTGCCAGAATTTTATATGTCTCTATGAGATCCCCTCTCAATCAGCGAGTACAATCCCAATTTGCGCAATTTTTCCTCATAAGTCATTCCTGCCATTCCAGGTATCAGC
Organism: Narcine bancroftii; assembly: GCF_036971445.1. NCBI lineage: Eukaryota > Metazoa > Chordata > Chondrichthyes > Torpediniformes > Narcinidae > Narcine > Narcine bancroftii. The sequence continues at coordinate 162,320,572 of NC_091469.1, forward strand.
CTGGTGAATGGCCTCTGCACTCCCTCCATTGCAAGAACATCCTTCCTTAGATAAGGTGACCAAAACTGCACACAATACTCCAGGTGGGGTCTCACCAAGGACCTGTACAGCTGCAGTAAGGTTTCCTTGTTCCTAGACTCAAACCCTCTTGATATGAAGGCCAACATACCATTTGCCTTTTTAACCGCCTGCTGTACCTGCATGCTCGCCTTCAGAGACTGATGTACAAGTACCCCTAAGTCTCTCTGCACTTCCCCATCTCTTAATCTATTGCCATTCAAATAGTAATCTGCCCTCCGGTTTGTATGACCAAAGTGGATAACCTCACATTTATCCACATTGTAGTGCATTTGCCATGGATCTGCCCAGTCCCTCAATTTATCCAAATCACACTGGAGCTTCCTGACCCCCTCTTCCGTGCACACAACCCCTCCTAGCTTAGTGTCATCTGCAAATTTGGAGATATTACATCCAATCCCCTCATCCAGATCATTAATGTAAATTGTGAACAGCTGGGGTCCCAGTACAGATCCTTGTGGCACCCCACTGGTCACCGCCTGCCACTCAGAAAACAAGCCATTTATCCCAACTCTCTGTCTTCTACCTGCCAGCCAGTTCTCAATTCACATCAATACTTTGCCCCCAATCCCATGAGCCTTGATTTTGGAAGCCAGTCATTTTTTGCGATACCTTATCGAAGGCCTTTTGGAAGTCCAGGTACACCAAATCCACCGGCTCTCCCCCATCTATTTTACCTGTCACCATCTCCTTAAATGTAACCAATGATCCTGCCTCGACCACGTCTGCCGGAAGCTCATTCCACATCCCCACCACCCTCTGCGTAAAGAAATTTCCCCTCATGTTCCCATTATAATTTTCCCCCTTCAATATTAAACCATGCCCTTTAGTTTGAATCTCCCCCACTCTTAATTGAAAAAGCCTATCCACATTTACTCTGTCTGTCCCTTTTAAAATCTTAAACACCTCTATCAAGTCCCCTCTCAATCTTCTACGTTCCAGAGAAAAAAGCCCCAGTCTGCACAACCTTTCCCTGTAACTCAAACCTTGAAATCCTGTCAACATTCTCGTGACCCTTCGCTGCACTCTCTCTATTTTGTTTATATCTTTCCTATAATTTGGTGACCAAAACTGTACACAGTACTCCAAATTTGGCCTCACCAATGCCTTGTACAATTTCATCATAACCTCCCTACTCTTGAATTCAATACTCCGATTTATGAAGGCCAACATTCCAAATGCCTTCTTCACCACACCATCTACCTGAGTATCAGCCTTGAGGGTACTATTTACCACAACTCCTAAATCCCTTTGTTGCTCCGCACATCTCAATAGCCTACCATTTAATGCATATGACCTATTTAGATTTGCCTTTCCAAAATATAGCACCTCACACTTATCTGTATTAAATTCCATCAGCCATTTCTCAGCCCTCACCTCCAGCCTTCCTAAATCACCTTTTAATCTTCGGTAATCTTCCTCACTGTCCACAACACCACCAATCTTTGTATCATTCGCAAACTTGCTTATCCAATTCTCCACCCCTACTTCCAGATCGTTAATATATATAACAAACAATAGTGGACCCAGGACCGAACCCTGAGGAACTCCACTAGTCACCGGCCTCCAAATGGACAAACAATTTTCTACCACTACTCTCTGACACCTCCCATCCAACCATTGCTGAATCCATTTCACTACCTCCTCATTTATACCTAATGCCTCCACCTTTTTTTCCTAACCTCCTGTGGGGAACTTTGTCAAAGCTTTACTAAAGTCTAAATAGACAACATCCACAGCTTTCCCTTCATCAACCTGTGAGAGATGGGAAAATTGATCTAAAATTATGAACATGGAAGAAACTAAAGTTCATCAGTAAAATGGCTGAAACCAGTTCAAACAGGATAAGTTTGGGGCTTAGGATGCAGGAAAGCAGAGTCAGCACGATTAACATAAGAATCTTCTATCCTTTGTGACAAGACCATAGGACTAAGATAAGGAATGGTAAGGTACAATAGAATGTAGGAAGTTGAGGTAGTCTGGATCAGATAAGGGTCTCCTAGCCCTGGACAGAAGTACCAAGTCATACATTTCTAATTAGCTAACCATACACAGATTTATACATATGAAATTAGCCAACCCTAGATAGAATGAGTCAACTCTGCATATCAAGAGACTGTAGCCCAGAGAATCAGGAAGGTGTGAATAAGGACAATGACATGAAGGGACACCGACAGGATACCCCCTGGTCCTCCAAGTATACTGAAGTTGCACGTAGGCAGGAAGAATTGCCTATGCCAAACCCATCCAGGGGGCAGAAGAATGTAAGGGGGGAGGGCACTCTGATACTGAAATTGACTGTATAAAAGTTGGGTGAGCCCCAGTATGTGTGTGTATTCCCAGGGTAAGGGGAAGCACCCAACTTTGCATTGTTGTAGTAATAAATGTTCTTTGTTCTCAATTTTTGTCTCGAGCAATTTCTTTAAAGGTACTTTAATTCCTAACAAATGGGGGCTCGTCCGGGATCACACTCCCTCCACTGACAGAGTACCCCGACGACGAGAGTAGGTGCACCCCGGCTGATTCAGCTGGACTCACGGGCGACGGGTGGCTGGTCAGTGGAAGAAGCGAGTGATATCCGAGAAGAGGCATTGAGAACAAACGGCGGAAGGACGCGCGCTAGAGCAGTACTGCCAGAACTCGGTAAGAGTATTTTACTTGTTCCTAAGTATGGGAATAGCGGGCAGTAGAGATGAGAGTCCTGACACAGGACGTGACCACCAGATAGCTACGTACAGCCCGCTTGGGATGATGTTATCTGAGTGGGGCACAGGAAAGACCCGCGGTAAAGACAAACTAGCGGGCAGTAGAGATGAGAGTCCTGACACAGGACGTGACCACCAGATAGCTACGTACAGCCCGCTTGGGATGATGTTATCTGAGTGGGGCACAGGAAAGACCCGCGGTAAAGACAAACTGACGACGGTCAGATATTGTTGTAATGAATGGGTGGGATACCCGGTTAAAGGGAGCTCCGTGTACTGGCCAAAATTCGGATCCGAGGATGAATGGATGTGTGAAGCTTTGAACTTATGGCTCTATCAAAACCAGCCAGACAATGTTGAGAGCAGGGAATATGCAGCCTGCTGGCTCAAGGGATCCATTGAACAGCTGGTTTTGAATGAGAAAGAATCCAGGGATAAGAGAGAGGAGGAACCTCTTGTCCCTGAATCACAGGGTTGGGATGTGTTACATTCCCTCCCTCCACCCTATGTTCCTCCTATGCCGGCTCCTATCTTTCCTTCCCCTCCTATGACCTACCCTTCTGCACCTTCCCCACCTCCCCCACCACTAGAGAAGAGAGAAGAGAGCAGGAGTGGTATGATAACTTGCTCACAAAGCACTCGATTACCACCTCTGTTGGCAGGAGAGAGAGGTAACTTTAATTCAGAACAGCGTGAGACTCTTCAGGAAGAAAGGGCAGAACCCTTTGATTCATTTCCCAGGGAGCAGGAACCCAGACCTAATAAGCCAGAAACCAATTGGATGAGACCACTGCGGGAAGTTCCCATGGGAGAGGGTCTCGGTTTCGTAAATGTGCCCCTGACCAGTACTGAAGTGTGTAACTTTAAGAAAGAACTGACCTCCCTGATAGAAGATCCCCAGGGATGTGCCGAACAGTTAGACCAATTTTTGGGACCAAATATATATACAATATGGGGGTCTCGACATAGAATCCCCAGCAGGGGAACAATTGGTACTAACAGGTTTTGTTACCAACTCAGCCCCAGACATTAAGAGAAAATTACAAAAGACAGAAAATTGGCATGAGCAGGGAATAACCCAGCTTCTACAGATCACACAAAAAGCATTTGTCCAGACATCTGAGGATAAGCAGAAAGCAAAGGCTAACATTTTGATGCAAGCAGTTAAAGGAATAGTAGATGAGTAACATGAAAAAAAAGGCAGGGACTGTGTGCCAGCTCCTGAATGTTGGGAGAAGTGCAGGGAGTGGGAGAGTAGAGACCAGAGATAATTTCATAAATCACGACTTCCCACTTCAGTCACTGACCAATATTGATTAAAATTCATGCTAAAAATTAAATGTCATAAATGATCGTTTTTCAATACTGTAGAATTAGCGAATTTAACTACCAGTTAATTCCAATTTATGAAATAAATTGTATTTAAATGTGATTTTGCACAGGGAGTACCTGAGAGTTGAGTGATGTTATAACATTTGCAGGGAGAAATGTTTGCGCAAATAGGGTGAGTTCTATACATCTTAACTTTAAGTGTATGTGAGATAAAGAAAGGATCTGATGTGTAAAGTGGCTGGATCAGCCAGTTGAAGGGGGAGTGTGCATGTCCCTTTAAGTGCACTGTGGCACTTGAAATTGAGGCTTCAGGCTCTTGTCTTGCAGTTAGAGGTATGGAGCCCTATCAACACATTTAATACATTTCTTCTACACATTCAGCAGTCAAGGTCCGTGAGTTTAAAGATCACCCACCTCTGGAGAATAAAGATACCTCTGGGGATTCCTATAAGTTTAATCATTCATTTCTCTGGTGCATTTTCCTCTGGAGTGAAATTAATGCCTCAGCACAATTTCTCTGTATTGCCGCTGTTATTTAATTCATGATAACTTTCCCCCATTCATCAGGTTTATATTTAAATCCGGTAGTGCGGAAGTTACATTGTAAATAATCACGGAGGTAAACCCTGCGCAACTGGATTCAGCTTAATGGAGAAATAAACCTGCGAACTGGTCTATGGTGCTGTGTGAGTACTGCAATAGGTGGAATATGATTTAAATTGGTGGCATAGTTCAGAACAATTGGGTGCATAAGAATAATAATATCATTAAGAACTCACAGATCTTGTACCAGATGCTATTCAGTACATCTTGACTTAAGGACTGGAGAAATTGGCATGTTAGAATGAGATTGGCATGGTACCAATATTTCTTGATTCAATAATGACTCCACAAGCTCCAGGATTCATGCAGCAGAACTTTTAAGTGGAATATAATAGAAACTAGCCTGTACTTAAATTATTGTGTGTGCAATCTTCATAAGAACATCTTTTAACTTTTTTTGGTGCCTGTTTTACAGACTGTTTTAAATAAGGCCAGCTCCTGTGAGCTGTGGCACAAGGCATTTTACTTAAGGCAGAACTAAAGGTTGAATATGTTTCAAGTTCTCTTGCAGGGGCTCTTGTGCTGCAATGTCTGTTATGTACTCACTCTAACAAATTGGAGGGTTGTGCCCCATACAGACAAGCAGCTCCAACTGCATTTTAATAAGGTCTAACATATTCAAAACCCATGCAAATATGGTTTGTGTTTCATTTTACAATTTTTACACTAACACAAAGGAAAGTCAGATTGTTATTCATTTTATTAAAATCTAGTGATTGGTCATATGTAAAAGCATGGCAAGAGGATCAACTAAAACCTGCCTGGGATGGTCCCTTCTGTGTACTTTTAATTACAGACACCGCAGTAAGAACAAGAGAGAAAGGCTGGACCCACATTCAAAGAATTAATGACAAAGTGCCATAATGTTACAATTTTATTCGTTTTTTTTAATGGTTTATTCAGTTTTGTGTATTTTATTGCTGTTTTCAATGAGCTTTACATTTATCGTGGTTTATTCAGTTTTGTGTATTTTATTGCTGTTTTCAATGAGCTTTACATTTATCGTGGTTTATTCAGTTTTGTGTATTTTATTGCTGTTTTCAATGAGCTTTACATTTATCGTGGTTTATTCAGTTTTTGTGTATTTTATTGCTGTTTTCAATGAGCTTTACATTTATTGTGGTTTTATTCAGTTCTTCTTGCATTTTATTGCTGTTTTCAATGAGCTTTACATTTATTGTGGTTTTATTCAGTTCTTCTTGCATTTTATTGCAGTTTTCAATGAGCTTTACATTTATTGTGGTTTTATTCAGTTCTTCTTGCATTTTATTGCAGTTTTCAATGAGCTTTACATTTTTTGTGTTTTATTCAGTTCTTATTGTATTTTAATGAGCTTACATGTATTCTTCATTGTTCTTTACTAATTTCTTTGGAATATTGTTCGTTAATGTTTTAAGCCCCCCTGGAATAGGGGCAGCAGAGGTTACAATTCAGCTCCTTTAGAATGTAGACAGGGCATAGATTTAATGTATAGTCATAATGGGATATAAGGGATCCCAATTCGGACCAGGGGAATTAAACAGCTTTAGTGGATTACTCTCGATGTTTTAAGTACTTCTGGAGAAGGGGTAGCAGAGGTTACAGATTGTACTGTTTTACAGGCTAGAGAGGGCATAGAGGCAAGGTATTTAGAATACGGATCAGGGAAACACAGTGGGGATAGGCAGTCACACAGTGAGGCACCTGTGTACACAGACTAACCGCAAAATAAACAATGTACATTTCACACAAAGGGGGAAACTAACAAGCTAACCGCAAAACAAACAGACACTTCACACAACCACGAGACACATAATCCCCCACCTGGCTCTCTCTCTCTGAGCATCCCTGAAGGGGAACACCTGTTTTCAGGGAGCTGCTGCTCATCTGGTGGTTATATAACGTGGAAAGGAGCGAAGTAGAGTGCAGGGTGTCAAAATCCTCACAAAGGACATTGGATTGTACATGTAGCAGAGAGAGAGAGAGTTGACACATATGCTAATGTACACAGACAGGCTGCAACTCACAAGTTCAATGAATGTTAGCAGACAAGCTGCAACACACAGTTAAATCACAAGAAACAATCCCCCCCCAGCTTGGTCTCTTTTCATCACCCCATGAAAGGGAGCACCAGTTTCCAACAACGTGAGCTGCTTGACACTTTAATATCAGGCTCCAAACAGCCTTCGGAGATCGGTGGCCCTAGGGTTCGGGGCTGAAGAGGACATCAGATACTAGCCACAATCAAACGGAACCGCCTGACTACTGCTACTCGTTCGCTGCTGAAGGCAGCGCTTCTCATAGACTGCGACTCGTTCGCTGCTGAAGGCAGCGCTTCTCATAGACTGCTACTCGTTCGCTGCTGAAGGCAGCGCTTCTCATAGACTGCGACTCGTTCGCTGCTGAAGGCAGCGCTTCTCATAGACTGCTACTCGTTCGCTGCTGAAGGCAGCGCTTCTCACAGACTTCGTCGGGACAACACTTACAAAGGTCGTGTGCTTCAAAGACACTGCTTCAATATTTCAACGTATGGGATGGACTAGACTTTTTACTGAGAACTGGAGCCTGATACTCCAAACCCTAATAAGCAGCTGGACTCACTCCCCTGACCTTCATGGTGCTCCCCTACCTAAAGACTTTACACAGACATTACAATTCGGTTATTGACCAGCTGGGTAAAACTACACCTTACACTTGAAAGATCAGTGTTACTGATCTAAAAGAAAAGTGAGGAGGGGGGGGGGGGGGGGGATCAGTCACACTGACACTAGTAACCAAAGATCAGTAACACTGATCATGGTGAAAGATCAGTATTACTGATCTAAAAGAAAAGTGAGGATTGTGAGAGATGGGAAAATTGATCTAAAATTATGAACATGGAAGAAACTAAAGTTCATCAGTAAAATGGCTGAAACCAGTTCAAACAGGATAAGTTTGGGGCTTAGGATGCAGGAAAGCAGAGTCAGCACGATTAACATAAGAATCTTCTATCCTTTGTGACAAGACCATAGGACTAAGATAAGGAATGGTAAGGTACAATAGAATGTAGGAAGTTGAGGTAGTCTGGATCAGATAAGGGTCTCCTAGCCCTGGACAGAAGTACCAAGTCATACATTTCTAATTAGCTAACCATACACAGATTTATACATATGAAATTAGCCAACCCTAGATAGAATGAGTCAACTCTGCATATCAAGAGACTGTAGCCCAGAGAATCAGGAAGGTGTGAATAAGGACAATGACATGAAGGGACACCGACAGGATACCCCCTGGTCCTCCAAGTATACTGAAGTTGCACGTAGGCAGGAAGAATTGCCTATGCCAAACCCATCCAGGGGGCAGAAGAATGTAAGGGGGGAGGGCACTCTGATACTGAAATTGACTGTATAAAAGTTGGGTGAGCCCCAGTATGTGTGTGTATTCCCAGGGTAAGGGGAAGCACCCAACTTTGCATTGTTGTAGTAATAAATGTTCTTTGTTCTCAATTTTTGTCTCGAGCAATTTCTTTAAAGGTACTTTAATTCCTAACAAACCTTTTCTGTAACTCCCTCGAAAAACTCGATCAGGTTTGTTAAGCATGATCTACCCCTGACAAAACCATGCTGATTACTCCCTATCAATCCTTGTACCTCCAAAAATTTATAAATAGCATCCCTCAGAACACTTTCCATCAACTTGCCCACCACAGACGTCAGACTTACAGGCCTATAATTCCCAGGTTTACATTTGGACCCTTTCTTAAACAGCGGAACCACATGCGCCACCCTCCAATCCTTTGGCACTACCCCCGTGGCCAGTGACATCCTAAATATCTCTGTTAATGGCCCCACTATCTGTCCACAAGCCTCCCTGAGTGTCCTTGGGAATATTTTGTCTGGTCCCGGAGATTTATCCACCTTTACCTCCCCACTATTTTTCTTTACTTCAACTGGTTCAATATTTTTTTCCCCAGTGAATACCGAGGCAAAGAAATCATTCAAAATTTCCCCTGACTTCTCACTCAGCCTACCTTCGGTATCTACAAGGGGTCCAATTTTATCCATCACTAATCTTTTACTTTTAGTGTACCTATAGACGGTGCTTGTGTGAAATGTTAATTGTGACCATTCAGTTCCTTTCTTGACCAGTTGCTTCATCAACCATGGTTCCCTCTTCCTACCATCTTTTCCTTGTCTCAGTGGGACAAATCCACTCTGAAGCCAGCACAAGAAAACCCTGAACTTCCTCCACCTTAGTTCTGTGCTTTCACTCTTGAACTTCTGTTCTCTTAAGCAGAAGTCTAATTGAACACCTTCTGGTATTACGAGCTCCCATTTTATAAAAATGGGATTATCATTGTAAGGAATAGTAGAGACAGGAAGAACAGAATGGTCACAATTAACATCTCACACAAGCACCACAGCCAGGGACACAAGTCACAGCCCAGGGACAATTCGATACGATGGAAGAACTGAGGGAAGGCTCGTCACAGTCTGTTCCAGATTCAATGCATTTGCAAAAAACTCAAGTAAGTTAGTTAAACCTGACCTCCTCTTCCAAAATGCATTTCGGAAGGCACAGTCAGCATAGCATTTAGCGCAATGCTCTTACAGCACCAGCGATCGGGACCGGGGTTTGAATCACACACTGTCTGTAAGGAGTTTGTACGTTCTTCCCATGTATGTGTGTGTTTTCCCTGAGGGCTCCAGTTTCCTCCCACTGTTCGAAACTTACTGGGGGGTTGTACATTAATTGGGTGCAATTGGGCAGCATGGGCTTGTGGGCTGAAATGACCTGTTATTATGTCTACATTTTAAATTTAAAGAGGTCTTGCTATTTCATCTGCAATGATAGGACAGAGAACATTTTGTGCATTCCACATACCCTGTACTCTGTGCAAATAAAACTTATCCCTGATGTCTCCCCTAAACTTCCCTCCCTTCACTCAGTACAGCAGTTCTCAACCTTTTTCTTTCCGCTCACATCCCACATTCTGTAATCCCTCTGCCATAAGTGCTCTGTGGTTAGTAAGGGATTGCCTAAGGTGGGATGCGAGTGGGAAGGCAAGATTGAGATTGTTCTAGACCCAATTGTTACTGAAATATTTTGCTTGAGAAAATTTGTCATTGGCCCATTTCCTTTGGAGCTCTGAAACCCTGCACATAACGAGTCCATGAGGTACAATTAAAACAGTGGTTTTCAAACTTTTGTTTCCACCCACATCTCACCTAAAGCAATTCCTTACTAATCACAGAACACCGATGACATTGGGATTACTTAAAGTAGGATGTGAGTGGAAAGAAAATAGCTGAGAACCACTGAATTAGTACTTAGTTCCTCTCTTAAATGCCCCCAATGTTCCAGCTTTCACCACCACCCCTGGCAAGGCATTCCAGAATCCACAACTCTGTGTAAAAAAACTTATCCCTGATGTTTCCCCTGAACTTCCCTCCCTTCACTTTGTACACACGCCCTCTGGTGTTTGCTATTCGTGCCCTGGGAAACAGGCACTGGCTGCCCATCCTTATCTATGCCTCTCATCATCTTGTAGACCTCTGTTAAGTCTCCTCTCATCCTTCTACACTCCAAAGAGAAAACCCCTAGCTCTTTTCTCCAACCCAGGTAACATCCTGGTAAGTTTCCTCTGCATCCTCTCCTTAGCTTCCACATCCTTCCTGTAATGAGGTGACCAGAACACAAGTGTGGTCTCACCAGATTTGTAGAGCCACACCACCACCTTATCTCCTGGCCAATGAAATCCAGCATCGCATAGGCCTTCTTAACTACCCTATTAACCCGCGTGGCAACTTTTAGAGTTCAATCCTGACCCTGGCTGCTGTCTGCGTAACGTTTGAACACTCTCTTATCACCACGTGGGGTTCCTCTGGGTGGTCTGGTTTGCACCCAAATCGTCAGCTATAAATTGTTCCAAATGTGTGAGTGAGCGTTAGATTGTGGAGGGGGGGGGGGGGGGCGGGGTGGGGTGGTTACAGAAAACTTGTGGTGAATAGGATTGATGTAAAAGTGTTGGCTGATGACTGGCATGGACTCAGTGAGCTGGACGGCCTCCCTGTGCACTGTCACTCTATGATTAAAACATTTATTTTAAATTTAAATTTTTAAAATTTACACATAAAGCAAGGTAATAGGCCCTTCAGCCCACAATCCATGCTGCCAAATTACACCCAATTAACCTACAATCCCATTAGATTTTGAATAGTGAGAGGAAACTGGAGGCCCCCAGGGAAAACCCATGCCAAACACGGGGAGAACGTACAAAACTCGGTGTGGGATTTGAACCCCAGTTCTGATCGCTGATGCTGTAACAGTGTCGCACTAATAACCTCTGCACTAACTGTCTCTATATTAAACATTCCAAAATAATTACATTCATTTATTTTATGTATATTAGTGATTGTTTTGTGCTGTGTGTGGGAGAGTGCAGGACAGAGAGCGGGGCAGAGGGAGAGAGGGGAGGGGGGGAGGGAGGGAGAGAGAGAGAGAGAGAGAGAGACACAGAGAGTGTTTGAGTGTGCATGCGCATTTGTGTACATGTGCGTTTGTCCCTGCGTGCACATTTGGGTGCATGCGCGTTTTGTGTATGCGCATTTGTGCGCGTGTTCACTTGTACGCACATGCTTGTGAGAGTCTCATGGTCTGGTGTATGTGTAGTCAGCTGAGCAAACTCCGTAAGTGAGACAACGTACCATCCCGTTACCATTGATTGAAGGACACTGGAATGACACCTGTACCAGGTGACAGGAGGAACATTTAAGGGAGATATTGGGGTAAGTTTTTTTTACATAGAGAATAGTGGTGGATGCTGGAACAATAGGGGGATTTGAGACTCTTAGACAGACACATGGGTGAAAGAAAAATAGAGGCTTATGAGGTAGGGAAGGTTTAGTTTGTTAAGTAGGTTTGAATAGGTTAACACAACATTGTGGGCCGAAGACCAGAACTGGAATGTTCTATGTAGCTGACAAACTCCCCCCCCACCCAGCCTCCCCCCCCCCCCCCCGCCTCCCCCCCCCAACCCACTCACGGTGCACCGTAAGAGTGATGCTGGTAGTGAGACCTCAGTCCAAATGCTCACACACTGCCCAGTCCCCGTGTGACCTGCTACCCCTGAACCACTGGGGAATTGGGATCCTGTCCTGACACATAGACTGCAGACGATACCTCCCGGAGATGACCTCAGGGGCTGCGTAGTTGGGCGAGCCACAGCTGGTTCTCAGGAACTCCCCGTCGGACATCATGTTCGAGAGACCTGGTCACAGAAGGAATCGGAGTTACAAGTACGTCATTCTCTTGCCAGTGCGAAACCCTGGAATCACCTCCCCGGTAACATCAGAAGGACTGCAGCGGCTGGAGAAGGCAGCTCATCAGCACCTTCTCGAGGGCAGCGAGGAATGGACAATAATACTTTCCTTGTGATGACACCCTTAATTTTTATTTACTTAAATTTAGACAGCACAACAGGCCCTTCTGGCCCGAGCCTGTACCTCCCAATTAACCTACAACCTCACTCTCTCCGCTTCTCCCGACAAATTGACTTCGAATCTACAACCCAATATGTTCTGAACGGAAAACCGGAGCACCCGGGTAAAACCCACGCAGACACGGGGATAACATGCAAACTCCTTACAGACAGCATGGGATTCAAACTTGTGCTCCTGGTGCTGTAATAGTGTTGTGCTAACCTCTACCGTAACCATGAATATTTTCACTTCAGTAAAGTTTCTTCGCAAGGACCCTCATGGTAAGATGATCCAGAAGGTGCAGATGCATGGGATCCATGGTGAGTTGATAGTTTGGATTCAGAATATTAAATTTAGACATACAGCAAGGTAACATGTCCTTTTGGCTCATGAGCCCATGCCACCTAATTACACCCAAATGACCTTAAATATATTTAAGAGGGAATAATATATTTAAGAGGGAATTAGATATATTTCTTCAGTATAAGGGAATTAAGGATTATGGAGAGAAGGCAGGGACGGGGTACTGAACTTTAAGAATCAGCCATGATCTCATTGAATGGTGGAGCAGGCTCGAACGGCCGAATGACCTACTCCTGCTCCTGTTTCTATGTTAACCCCGAGTACGTTTCAAACAGCTGAAGGGAATGCGTCCCCTGAGGAAAACCCAGGCAGGCGAGAGACCAGCTGCGCGAATCGGGCGGGCGGGGAGGAGATGGCAGCGCGAATCGGGCAGGCGGGGAGGAGATGGCAGCGCGAATCGGGCAGGCGGGGAGGAGATGGCAGCGCGACTGGAAGGGGGTGGGGGTGGATACAGCAGCACCATTCAGGTGGGCTTAAATCAGGCTTTCCTAAATCTGGAAAAATCCAAAATTCAGAACACTGTCCCTCAAGGGTTCCGGATAAAGGATTGTGTACCTGTACAATAGCGGTGTTCTAGACACTGCTCTTATAGATAGACACATGAATATGAAGGGGGTGGAGGGGTATCTATGAGGTGGAAGCCACAGAGTTTTAGTTTGATTTGGCCATCATAACACATAAAACCAAAAATAGGCCATTCAGCCCATCGAGTCTACCTCACCATTCAATCATGAGCTAATCCATTTTCCCACTCAGCCCCACTGCCCGGCCTTTTCCCCATAACCTTTGATGCCCTAGTGTAATTGAAGATTTAAACCGTGTTTTTTTTACTTCTGCAGCTGCAAGGCTGAGAACCTGCTTGTTTTTTAGAAGCACACATAATCCAATTTACACCATAAGGCCCAGGGATGCATATTGTGAGAGATGGGAAAATTGATCTAAAATTATGAACATGGAAGAAACTAAAGTTCATCAGTAAATGGCTGTAACCAGTTCAAACAGGATAAGCTTGGGGCTTAGGATGCAGGAAAGCAGAGTCAGCACGATTAACATAAGAATCTTCTAGTCTTTGTGACAAGACCATAAGACTAAGATAAGGAATGGTAAGGTACAATAGAATGTAGGAAGTTGAGGTAGTCTGGATCAGATAAGGGTCTCCTAGCCCTGGACAGAAGTACCAAGTCATACATTTCTAATTAGCTAACCATACACAGATTTATACATATGAAATTAGCCAACCCTAGATAGAATGAGTCAACTCTGCACATCAAGAGACTGTAGCCCCGAGAATCAGGAAGGTGTGAATAAGGACAATGACATGATGGGGCACCCACAGGATACCCCCTGGTCCTCCAAGTGTACTGAAACTGCACGTAGGCAGGAAGGATTACCTATGCCAAACCCATCCAGGGGGCAGAAGAATGTAAGGGGGAGGGTATTCCTATACTGAAATTGACTGTATAAAAGTTGGGTGAGCCCCAGTGTATGTGTGTATTCCCAGGGTAAGGGGAAGCACCCAACTTTGCATTGTTGTAGTAATAAATGTTCTTTGTTCTCAATTTTTGTCTCGAGCAATTTCTTTAAAGGTACTTTAATTTCTAACAAAATGAATCAGTAGACATTAATCCAACTTCCACCATGAGGCCCAGAGATGCAGTTTTCTTTTGTTGGTAGCAGACTGTCAGGAGACCTTGAAGATAATTAAATCATTTGTTCAAACAGATAAGATCTGAAGTAAACAACTTTTGGGTCCACTGCTGATGTTTGAGACTCTCCAAGAGGTGGCAACATCTCTCAGCAAGAAGAACTTCAAGAGTCCAGCCAACGTCCCGTTCGAAGGAGGAAGAGAAGCTGCTACCGGCGCCCCGACAACCTATACAAGTGTGCAGTCGTCGCCTCGCTTCGGCAGTTGGGACCAGTCCAGGCGTTGATAAGTATAATTGGGAAGGACTTGCATATTGTAGTGTGAATTCAGCTTTAGATTTAGTAATAAAGCCTTGTAGAAACTGAACTGCTCTCGGTGTGTGTGTGTCTATTTTCTTTGGGTAGCTCAAACACTGTGACCAATCTAAAACGAACATAATGAGAGGTATAAGTTTACCCAAGACCTATCAATCTCTGACTTAAATACACCCAATGACCCAGCCTGTGGTTACAAATTCCACAGATTCACCACTCTCTGGCTAAAGAAATTTCTCCCCATCTCTGTTCCGAGCAGACACCCTTCAATCCTGAAGTCGTGCCCCCTTGTCCTGGACTCTCCCACCATAGGAAACAACCTTTCTACATCCACTCTGTCCATGCCTTTCAACATTCAAAATGTTTCAATGAGATCCCCTCTCATTCTCCTAAATTCCAACGAGTACAGGCCAAAGTCCTGTACAGATACTGATGCACGAGCCGGAGGGACCGTTCCTGTGCTGTACATTTCTGCTGGAGCCCATCACTTCACTGCTCTGCTATTTTCAGCCCAGAGTGTACAATTACACATACGAGATGGGGAGGGCTGCAGGAGAATGAGGTGAGGGGAGAGGCGCAGGTCAGTCGAGCCTCTTACCGAAGTCAGCGATTTTAGCATTCATCTGCCCGTCCAGCAGCACATTCTCGGGCTTCAGGTCCCGGTGCACCACCATGTGCCGGTGGCAGTAGTCCACGGCAGAGATGATCTGCTGGAAGAGACGCCGGCTCTCCTTCTCGTCCAGCTGCAGGAGGCAGCAACAGGCAGTGTCAGGGAGGAACTCCGCAAACCTCTGCCCGCACACCCGCAGCCACCACACCCCCGTAGTAGCCGCATGCTGCGCTCCTGCAGCTACCTAAACTGGTGGTGTGAAGGGAAGTGAGTGTGATAATGCGTGGTGGAATGGG
The DNA here is from genome assembly GCF_036971445.1 of Narcine bancroftii. Lineage (NCBI taxonomy): Eukaryota > Metazoa > Chordata > Chondrichthyes > Torpediniformes > Narcinidae > Narcine > Narcine bancroftii. Next base: position 162,335,957 of record NC_091469.1, read on the forward strand.
TGGGGGAGGGAGTGGTGGCAGGAGGTGGTGTGGGGGGGGGGGGATGTAGGGGAGAGGGCGCGACGAGAGGAGGGGGAGTGTGAGGGAAATGGCATATGAGGGAGCTGGGGTGTGAATTCATCTCTCAATTCAGTACCACTTGTTCACTGCATAGTCAGAGGTGGGGGCTGACTGGGGTGGGGGAAATGGGGGCTGTCAGTCCAGGACCCCACGTGCACTGCTGACATAGAGAGCTCAGCCCAGGATGACAAGGTGTCAGTACCTCTCTCCTCGGCTGTACCCCCTGATTTTGTTCCTTCACCATGACTGGGGTGTGGGGGAAATGTAGAGAAGGAGGCCAATGCCCGGTCCCAGGTAGGAACACACAAGACAGGCCCTTTCTGGACCTTGGTGCCACAGCCCACAACTATGGATCCCGGCCTGAGCTCACCTTGCCATTCTTGCAGATGTAATCGAAAAGCTCTCCGCCTGACACATATTCCATCACCATGAAGATGTCTGTCGGAGTACTGATCACTTGGTACCTGAAACGTGAAGGGGCAGTAGGTGAGAGGAGGTGCCTAACTCCCCACAGAGAGGGGAGGGGGGGACCTGCAGGAAGGGCAGCACGGTTCGTGTACTGATCACTTGGTACCTGAAATGTGAAAGGGTAGTAGGTGAGAGGAGGTGCCTAACTCCCCCACAGAGCGGGGAGGGGGAGACCTGCAGGAAGGGCAGCATGGTTCGTGTACTGATCACTTGGTACCTGAAATGTGAAAGGGTAGTAGGTGAGAGGAGGTGCCTAACTCCCCCACAGAGCGGGGAGGGGGAGACCTGCAGGAAGGGCAGCATGGTTCATGTAGTGGTTAACACAATGCCATTTCAGCTCCAGTGATTGGGACCAGGGGTCTGTAAGAAGTTGGTACGTTCTCATGTCTGCGTGGGTTTTTCCCGGGGGCTCTGGTTTCATCCCACTGTTCAAACTGTACTGGGGGGGTGTAGGTTAATTGGGTGTAAATTGGGCTGCACGGACTTGTGGACCAGAAGGGCCTGTTACCATGCTGTGTGTCTGAATTTAGATTGAAAAGAAGAACAAGTTCTCATTAGATGTGGAACCTGTCCCTCGCAGAGCAAAGACCACGCTGAGAGCTTCAGAGGACAGTCACCCCCTCCTCCCACTTCAAGCAACCAGCAAAATATCAAATGAGGAAATAGACATAGAACATTACAGCACAAATACATCATTCCCTTCTAGTCTGTGCCAAACCAGTTTTTTTGTCCAGTCCCACTCACCTGCACCCAGTCCATCATCCTCCATACCCCTCCCATCCATGTACCTGTCCAAATTCTTCTTACAAATGTTAAAATTGAGACCACATTCACTTCAGCTAGAAGCTCGATCAACACTCCCACCGCTCTGTGTGAAGAAATTCCCCCTCATGTTCCCTCTAAACTTTCCCCTTTCACCTTTAACCCATGTCCTCTGGTTTGTATCTCATCCTCCCTCAGTGGAAAAAGCCGATCTACATTTACTCTGTCTGCCCCCCTCAATTTTAAATACCTCGATCAAATCTCCCCTCACTCTCTACGCTCCAGGGAATAAAAAGATAAGAAATGGGAGCAGGAGTCGGCCATCTCCGCCATTCAGTGAGATCATGGCAGATCTGATGATTGATGCATCTCCACCCACCTGCCTTTTCCTCATATCCCCTAATTCCTTCCTTAAGTAAAAATCTATCTATCTGAACCTTAAATATGTTTAATAAAGTCGCCTCGACTGCTTCCCTGAGTAGAGAATTCCACAGATTCACGACTCTCTGGGAAAGTTTTTCCTCACCTCCATCTTCAATCTACTCCCCTGAATCTTGAGGCCGTGTCCCCTAGTTCTGGTCTCACCTACCAGTGAAAACAATTTTCCTGCCTCTATCTTATCTACCCCTTTCATAAATTTATGTGTTTCTATAAGATCTCTCATTCATCCCAGATAATTTAGTCTTTCCTCATAGGTCAACCCCCTCATCTCTGGGATCAACCTGGTGAACCTCCTCTGGACCGTCTCCAAGGCCAGTAGATCCTTCCTCAAGCATTGAGACCAGAACTGCATCCAATACTACAGATACCTGTTTAACCTTTGCCTGTAACTCAGTTGTTGTGCACAGCAACATTTTCAAAGTTTCCAGAAGGATCTGGACCAGCTGAAAAAAATGAAATGAATAAAAATGGCAGATGGAATTTAATGCAGGCAAGTGTGAGGTGCTACATTTTGGAAGAACAAACCAAAGAAGGACGTCCATGGTAATGGTCGGGAACTGAGGAGTGTGCGAATAGATACATCATTCCCTGAAAGTGGTATTACAGGTGGATAGTTGCAATTGACGAGAAAAGATGGGCATGTAGCGGCGGCTACACAGCTCCTGCAATAACACTCACAACCAGACGGGTTGTGCTCAGTGAGCAGACTAGTTTATTGCAGGCTGCTGGGCTGCACTTATACTCCCACCCCGGACCTGGCTGAGAACCGCGCTGGAGGGCGCTGATGTCACCTGGGCGTCACGTGGTCCCCCAGCGCGGGTTTCTGAGCCCTGTACTGGAAGGAAGGGAAACCCCCCCCCCCCCCCAACGGCGCCATTTTGCCGGTTCGCCTGTCTTGTGGTGAGCCACCACACAACCCCCCCCAGAACCGCGGTCAAGCCCCACCGAATGAAAACATACTCCGCGTAAAGCAGTTCACCAGGCAGGTGCCATGCCTAGGTAGCGGCAGGGGGGTTCGAAGGAGTCCAAGTGTGCCCTGAGGTGAGGAAGTAGTTCGTGCGGCGACCGCTGGGGATTGTGAGGTGCGTTGATGAACTCACCAGGTAGTGCCAGCGGCGCACCGTAGACCAGCTCAGCTGATGATGCCTGCAGATCTTGTTTGGGAGTGGAGCGGATGCCCAGGAGCACCCAAGGCAGTTCGTCTATCCAGTCGGGACCAGTGAGGCGGGCCATGAGTGCCGATTTAAGGTGGCGGTGCAGACATTCGACCAGTCCATTGGCCTGCGGGTGGTAGGCCGAGGTGCGGCGTAGCTGGATCCCCAACCTGTTGGCGAGTTGTGCCCAGAGTGCAGATGTGAACTGGGCACCCCGATCGCTGGTGAGGTAAGCCGGGATGCCGAACCAGGTGACCCAACCATGCAACAGTGCTCGGGAGCAGGAGTCGGTGGAGGCATCTGACATCAGGATCACCTCGGGCCAACGAGTGGTGCGGTCCACCACCATGAACGGGTAACAGTTGCCCCAGGATACGGGTAAGGGCCCGACGATGTCCACATGAATGTGGCTGAACCGTTCCCGAACATGCTCAAACATCTGTTTGGGCGCCCTGGTGTGCCTGTGCACCTTGGACGTCTGGCAATGGGTGCATGTTCTGGCCCAGCCTGCGATCTGTTTCTGCAGCCCATGCCATACAAACCGTTCTGGCACCATCCAGACCATGGACCTGATGGACGGATGTGAAAGGTCATGGATGTGATGGAAGACCTGCCTGCGCCACTGCTGGGGAACCACTGGCCGCGGGGTGCCCAAGGAGATATCGCACAGGATGGAGCCTTGGCCGCTCTGAGTCAGGAGGTCTCGGAACCGCAGGCCCATGATGGCAGTCTTGAAGGCCCTCGTCTCATCAGCTTCCTGATCCCGAGCGAGCTGGTCAAAGTTGAGGCTGGGCATCAGTGCGCAGATGGCTGGTCGCGAGAGTGCATCGGCAACCACATTGTCCTTCCCCGCCTTGTGCCGAATGTCGGTGGTAAACTCCGACACGAAGGAGAGGTGACGCTGCTGGTGGGCCAACCAAGGATCCTCTGCCATCGCGAGTGCCTAGGTGAGGGGTTTGTGGTTGGGGAAGATGGTAAAAGTCCTCCCCTCCAAAAAATAGCGGAAATGCCGCACCGCCAGGTACATGCCCAGTAACTCGCAGTCGAAGGCACTATACTTGGGTTCCAGCGGGCGGAGCAGGCAGCTGAAGAATGCCAGCAGCTTCCAATGCCCATTCACCTGCTGCTCCAGGACGGGAATGATGGCTGTGGCAGAGGCATCGACAAAAGAGTGCCATATGCAAGTCGGTGTGCGGGTGGGCGAGCATGGCGGCCTTCGTGAGGGCATCCTTGGTGGCCTCGAATGCGGTGCAGGCTTCTGGGATCCAACCAAGCGTCTTATGCTTGGCTGCGATGAGGGTGAACAGCGGCTGCATGATGCGCACAGCTCCTGGGATGAAGCGGTTGTAAAAATTGACCATACCTACAAACAACTTGAGGCTGTCCGGGCGCGAGAACACCCGGATACCGGCGACCTTCGCAGCGGAGGGCATGGCTCCTTCAGCCGTGATGGTATGGCCCAGGAACTGAATGGACTCTTTCCTGAACTGGCACTTGGCAGGTTGATGGTAAGGCCGAAGTTGGCCAGCTGGGAGAAGAGGGCACGTAGATGGGCCTTGTGTTGCTCCCGGTCCTTGCTGGTTACGAGGATGTTTTCCAAATAAATAAAGACGAAATCCAAATCCCTGCCCACCAAGTCCATGAGGCACTGGAAGGTCTGAGCAGCGTTCTTGAGCCCGAACAGCATGCACAGGAATTTGAACAAGCCAAAGGGGGTGACGATAGCCGTCTTGGGTATGTCCTCAGGGTGCACCGGGATCTGGTGATATCCGCGCACCAGGTCAACCTTGGAGAAGACCCTCGCGCCATGCAGGTTGGCCGTAAAATCCTGGATGTAAGGGATGGGGAAATGGTCAGGAACGGTTGCCTCGTTGAGCCATCGATAGTCTTTGCCGGGATGCCAGCCACCGGAGGCTTTCGGGACCAGGTGGAGCGGCAAGGCCCATGGACTGTCGGTCCGCCAAATGATCCCCAGCTCAAACAGGTGTGAAAGCTCCTCCTTCGCTAGCTGGAGCTTGTCAGGCGGGAGCCGGTGTGCCTTGCATGAACCGGCGGGCCCTGGGTGGGGATGTGGTGGAACACCCTGTGGCGCGGCAAGGCAGCTAAGAACTGTGGCTTGAGGAGTGTCGGGAACTCGTCCAGGATCTGCTGGAAATCGTCTCTGGGCGTGCTGATCATGGCCACCTGAGGTTGCTCAGAGTGGGAGGCGTCGAGGCGAACGGCCTGGAAGGTATGGGCGTCCACCAGGCGCCTACCTCAAATGTCCACCAGAAGCCCATGTGCAAGGAGGAAGTCTGCACCCAGGATTTCAGTTGAGAGGGACGAGACGGTGAGCCTCCACGCGAAATTCCGTTGGCCAATCTAGAAGTGGACTGTCTTGTCTCCATCGTCCGGATTGCCATTGCATTGGCTGCACGGAGGTGAGGTCCACGAGGTCGGTTCCTGGATTCGATGGCCGTGGCCGGGATGACGCTGATCTGGGCTCCAGTGTCAACGAGGAACCGCTGCCCGCTGTCTGAGGTAGAAAAGGCTGTGTTCTTGGCCAGCTGCCGCAGCCATTAACAGCGGCCAGCATCGTTGTTTCCCTGGAACGGGCAGGGCTGACGACACTTCTGAGCCTTGGCTCCCCAGCGCTGGTGGTAGAAGTAGAGGCCTGAACCGGATGCTGTGGCCTTGGTTATGCTCTTGGGGGCCCCTGCAGAGGCCGGGTGCTCTACTGCAGCGCTAGGGGCAGGCTTGGCGTGGTCATGCCTCGTGACCTGCTGGACCATTGAGCCTTCCGAGAATTATGCGAGCCATAGCTCTTAAGCCTTTTGGGCGACCTTCCTCGGGTCGGTGAAGCTCTCCTGGTCCAGCAGCGGCCGGATGTCCCCGGGCATATGGTTGAGGAAGATGCGCTCGAAGAGTGGGCAGTTGATGTGCTTACCCATGAGCGCGAACATCTCGTCCATCAGTTCCATCGGGGACCTGTCCCCCAGGGCGTTGAGGTGCAGCATCCAAGCGGCACGCTGGTATCTGGATAGTCCGAGGGACCTGGTAAGCACTCGCTTGACGGTCTTGTATTTGTCCTCGGCGGGTGGATGTTGAACAAGGTGCAGCACACGTCTGGCAGTGGCCTGGTCCAGAGCAACGACCTCATGGTAGAATTTGGTCGTGTCAGACGAAATGTGGTGGAGGTGAAACTACCATGCGCGTGGCCGAACCTGAACCCAAAATTCAAGCAGTTTTACGGCTATAGCGCTGATCCCAGGCTCGCTCATGATGGGTTCAAAGACGTTTGAACAGTCGGGGTCACCAATTGTAGCTACACTCACAACCAGACAGGTTGAGCTCAGTGAGCAGACTAATTTATTGCAGGCTGGTGGGCTGCACTTATACTCCCAGCCTGGACCTGACTGAGAACCACGCTGGAGGGAGCTGACGTGACCTGGGCGTCATGTGGTCCCCCAGCGCGGGTTTCCGAGCCCCGTGCTGGAAGGAAGGGAAACCCCCCCCCACGACGGCACCATTTTGGCCGCTGCCCCGCCGCGTCACTTACAAGCAGGGCCGGTTCACCTGCCTTGTGGTGAGCCGCCACAGGCAGATCCTTGTCAAGATAGTATGACAAATATTATGCCAGGTATAGTTTAGTTCAATATAATTATTTACATCAACTATAATTAACACTGCAAAAATTGCAATAAATGAAATCGAATTTATCGATAAATATTTTAGATGTGGTGAAGAAATAGGAATTTTTTTTTTAAACACTCTTACTTGGTCATGTTCTAAAGTTAGAACTTTCTGGGTGGATTTAGGCAAGTTTTTAAGAACAGATTACTGGTATTGATTTGCCACAAAATCCAGATTTAATTTTATTGGGGAACATGTGGTAAGGAAATGCATTTCAGTGACTCAGAAATTCAAAGTTGTAGACCTTTGGAAAAAATTTTCATACAATTTAAGAAATAAATATTCCACTTTTTTACAAATTTGGAGCCCGTAAATCCAACGTTCAGGGATGAATATGTAAAATTGTACTTCCTTAACACATAATATTCTTCCCTAAAGTCGCTGTATAAATACTGTAAAATCCCAGTGTCCAAGTCAATCTTTGAGCAAATCCAGAATGATATTATTTTTCTCTTTCTTTTTTTTTTATATAACTTTTTTCATAGATTATATCTAATTCTATTATTATATGTTCAAGAGGGAGGGGATGGAGGGTAACGGGGAGTAAAATCACTATAATTTCAATTTAATTGAATTTTGCTTCTGTAAAAGTATATAATTACATGGATGGAAATTTTAAAATAAAATATTCAAGCAAACAGGTGGGTAGGATTGTATTGAGAAGTTTTGTCATATCGCCCTTCATAAATCAAAGTATTGAGTCCAGGAGTTGGGATGTTATGGTAAAGTTGTCTAAGACATTCGTGAGGCCAAATTTGGAGGATTATGTGCAGTTTTGGTCACCGAACTACAGGAAAGATCTCAATAAGATAGAAACAGTGTAGAGAAGATTTACTGGGATGTTGTCCAGACTTCAGGAACTGAGTTACAGGGAAAGTGTCAACAGGTTAGGACTTTATTCTCTGGAGCGTAGAAGAATGAGGGGAGATTTGATGGAGGTATTTAAAATGATGAGGGGAATAGAGAGTAAATGTAGATAGGCTTTTTCTACTGAGGACAGGTGAGATACAAACCAGAGGACATGGGTTAAGGGTGAAAGGGGATAAGTTTAGTGGGTACACGAGTGGGAACTTCTTCACTCAGAGTGGTGGGAGTGTGGAATTAGCTGCCAGCTGATGTGGTAGATTGGGGCTCAATTTTAACATTTAAGAATTTGGACAGGTACATGGATGGGAGGGGTAAGGAGGGCTACGGACTGGGTGCAGGACAGTGGGACTAGGCAAGAAAAAGTGGTTGGGCACAGACAAGAGGGGCCAAAGAGGCCAGTTTCTATGCTGACATAGACAATGTTCTATGGTTCTAAATGTTCTCTGAAACAACACATAAACCTTTGGTGAAGATAGGTGCTCAGGACAGCTGTTCAAATAAAACTATTTTTGAGAAAAGTGGCATCACCCAGGATGACAGCTGGTTCATGCGCTCACTGTTGGCTGTCGGTTCAGTAAGAGGCTTGCTCCCTGCTTAGTAAGTCTCTATCTTTATTAGTAATGGCTTATCTGTAAACTTGGGGGAGGAGGGGGGGGGTTAATTATGATGGTGGTCTGATTAGTGCAGTGAAAACCAACGCTGTTACAGTGCCAGTGACCGACCAGGGTTCAAATTTAAACTTGTCAGTTAAGGAAATTACCTGATTACATAATACTGTACGGACTTGTTTTCCAAATTACTTTACATTTTGCACTGTCTTTGCACAGAGTGAGCGAAGGCAACTGGATAATGTGCATATCTGGCATCTACCAATCCCAATAGGTGCTGGATACTTGGGGGAGGTTAACTCTATAACTGACCTCAGCTTGATTAGCCAGGTCATCAATGGTTCTGGGAAGAAGGCCGGGCAGTGGAGCTGAGTGGGAAAATGGATCAGCTCATGAATAAATGGGGCAGAATCGATGGGCTGAACAGCCTATTTCTGCTCTTATGGTCTAATGACGTTTAACTACTGATGTCAGGCTCACCGACCTATAATTACCCAGATTATTCTTGGCCTTTCTTAAACAACAGAACAACATGAGCTACCCTCCAATCCCCAACACCTCACCCATGACTAAGGACATTTTAAATCTGCCAGGGCCCTGTAATTACATTAGTCTCCCTCATGACCTGAGGGAA